>NC_057814.1:157179159-157196561 GCF_018294505.1 Triticum aestivum
AGTTTAATTTCCATCCGTCAGATATAGATCGGACGGTCTATATTGCAAGATGGCACGCATACCATCATCACCAACTCAGTTTTTTATAAGAGAAGAAATATAAGTATGGAGATACAAACGTATTATCGATACTTGTTTCCGTAAACTAGGATCTACATTCTATTCAACGCCTCAGCATGTGGGGCCTTAGCACAATAACTTCTCGACTGTGTAAAACAAAGGTTTTCCCGTCGCCGATAAGAAGGGAGTGACGGCGGCGCGCTTTCGGCTTGCTCTAGTCCTAGTAGTCATACTAGGTGGTCTACGCACGTGTAGATTTATTCTTTTTCACGTCTCATGTTCGCCGTACTGCCACGACTGTTGATGAATAGACGGTAAGTTATTCACGGGGAAACCCTTGTTGAGCGTGTTTGCGAGAGAGAGAGAGAGAGAGAGAGAGAGAGAGAGAGAGAGAGAGAGTGTGTGTGTGTGTGTGCGTGTGATATGTCTAGAGACTGAAGCAATGATAAGAGATTCTTTGTGTCTATGTGTGTCGAGGATAGAGAGAGACATGTACATGGGGCTTTGTGTTGTGTAACGTGGAGACACATAGACATAATCAGTGAGTGAGTGTGTGAGATATGAAGGAAATATGCCCTAGAGGCAATAATAAAGTTATTATTTATTTCCCTATTTCATGATAAATGTTTATTATTCATGCTAGAATTGTATTAACCGGAAACATAATACATGTGTGAATACATAGACAAACTTCTGCACCTGCTAGCATTCACACTTCATAAATTATTTATTTTATCATTTACCTACTCGAGGACGAGCAGGAATTAAGCTTGGGGATGCTGATACGTCTCCAATGTATCTATAATTTATGAGGTATTCATGCTATTATATTATCCTTCTAGGATGTTTTATATGCATTTATATGCTATTTTATATGTTTTTTGGGACTAACCTATTAACCGGAGGCCCAGCCCAAATTGCGGTTTTCTTGCCTATTTCAGTGTTTCGAAGAAAAGGAATATCAAACGGAGTCCAAACGGAATGAAACCTTCGGGAGAGTTATTTTTGGAACGGAAGCAATTCAGGAGACTTGGAGTAGACGTCAGGGAAGCTTCGAGGAAGCCACGAGGCAGGGAGGCGCGCCCCCCACCCTCATGTGCCCCTCGTGGCTCCCCTGACCGACTTCTTTCGCCTATATATGTCCATATACCCTAAAAACATCGAGGAGCACAATAGATCGGGAGTTCCGCCTCCGCAAGACTCTGTAGCCACCAAAAACCAATCGGAACCTGTTCCGGCACCCTGCCGGAGGGGGAATCCCTCACCGGTGGCCATCTCCATCATCCCGGCGCTCTCCATGACGAGGAGGGAGTAGTTCACCCTCGGGGCTGAGGGTATGTACCAGTAGCTATGTTTTTGATCTCTCTCTCTCGTGTTCTTGATTTGGCACGATCTTGATGTATCGCGAGCTTTGCTATTATAGTTGGATCTTATGATGCTTCTCCCCTCTACTCTCTTGTAATGGATTGAGTTTTCCCTTTGAAGTTATCTTATCGGATTGAGTCTTTAAGGATTTGAGAACACTTGATGTATGTCTTGCATGTGCTTATCTGTGGTGACAATGGGATATTCACGTGATCTACTTGATGTATGTTTTGGTGATCAACTTGCGGGTTCCGTAACATTGTGAACTTATGCATAGGGGTTGGCACACATTTTCGTATTGACTCTCCGGTACAAACTTTGGGGCACTCTTTGAAGTTCTTTGTGTTGGTTGAATAGATGAATCTGAGATTGTGTGATGCATATCGTATAATCATACCCGCGGATACTTGTGGTGACATTGGAGTATCTAGGTGACATTAGGGTTTTGGTTGATTTGTGTCTTAAGGTGTTATTCTAGTACGAACTCTATGATAGATCGAACGGAAAGAATAGCTTCGTTCTATTTTACTACGGACTCTTGAATAGATCGATCAGAAAGGATAACTTTGAGGTGGTTTCGTACCCTACAATAATCTCTTCGTTTGTTCTCCGCTATTAGTGACTTTGCAGTGACTCTTTGTTGCATGTTGAGGGATAGTTATATGATCCAATTATGTTATTATTGTTGAGAGAACTTGCACTAGTGAAAGTATGAACCTTAGGCCTTGTTTCCTAGCATTGCAATACCTTTACACTCACTTTTATCACTTGTTACCTTGCTGTTTTTATATTTTCAGATTACAAATACTCATATCTATCATCCATATTGCACTTGTATCACCATCTCTTCGCCGAACTAGTGCACCTATACAATTTACCATTGTATTGGGTGTGTTGGGGACACAAGAGGCTCTTTGTAATTTGGTTGCATGGTTGTTTGAGAGATACCATCTTCATCCTACGCCTCCCACAGATTGATGAACCTTAGGTCATCCACTTGAGGGAAATTTGCTACTGTCCTACAAACCTCAGCATTTGGAGGCCCAACAACGTCTACAAGAAGAAGGTTGCGTAGTAGACATCAAGCTCTTTTCTGGCGCCGTTGCTGGGGAGGTTAGTGCTTGAAGGTATATCTTTAGATCTTGCAATCGAATCTCTTTGTTTCTTGTTTTATCACTAGTTTAGTTTATAAAATAAAACCACAAAAAAATGGAATTGAGGGTGCCTCATATGCTTCATCTTTTTAATGTCTTCCGTGAAAATAAGGATTCCGATAATTGTGCTCAATTGCTAGAGGAAGAATGCATTAAAATGTTTGGCGCTAAATCTTTGAATGATGAGCATGATTGCAATGTTGTTAGTATGAACTCTTTGAATATCCATGGTACTAATGATGATTGCACTAGTCATGATGAAAATGTCTCTTATAAGCATGTCAACTTTTGTGGAGTGCATAGAGTTTGCAAGTACACACCAAATAGGGATGATAGATTTTGTAAGAGGCATAAGTATTTAGAAAC
This sequence comes from Triticum aestivum, assembly GCF_018294505.1. NCBI lineage: Eukaryota > Viridiplantae > Streptophyta > Magnoliopsida > Poales > Poaceae > Triticum > Triticum aestivum. Next base: position 157,182,105 of record NC_057814.1, read on the forward strand.
TAAATGGTTGCAAGAAAGGCTAGATGTTTGTGCTAAAATTTTAAAATTTCTTTGCCATCCTTGCTAAATCTTTGCCTCCTATTTATGATGGTTATATTGATGAAAGTGGGTTTGGAAGAGTGTCAACTTTAAGAAGTAATGATCCCACTATTTTGGAGGGTGTTGAATCTTATTGCGAAAATTATGAAAGTGGATTTGGAGAGGTCATGACTTTATTTAGTAATGATTCCACAATCTTCGAAGAAGTTTCAATTGATTATGATGAGAACAAAGTTGCTACTTATGATGATTATTGTGATGACACTTATGCTATAAAAAGTAGTGATGATTGTATTTATAAAAATTGTCATTATTATTATTACCCTTTTTCTGAACATTACTCTTTTAATGTGGAAACAATTTATAGTATTCGAGTCTCTTATGATACTCCCGCTATTTCGAATGAGAAGAAATTTGCTTATGTGGAGAGTAATAAAATTTCTATGCAAGTAGATCATGAAAAGAATACTTTATGTGATGGTTATATTGTTGAATTCATTCATGATGCTACTGAAAATTATTATGAGGGAGGAATATATGCTTGTAGGAATTGCAATAATATCAAATTTCCTCTCTGTGTGCTTAAAATCTTGAAGTTATGCGTGTTTTGCCTTCCTATGCTAGTTGATTTTTGTTCCCATAAGTTGTTCGCTCACAAATCCCTATGAATATGAAGTGGGTTAGACTTAAATGTGCTAGTCATATTCTTCATGATGCTCCCGCTATGTTTCAACTCTTATCTTTTTTGTGAGCATCATTGAAATCATCATGCCTAGCTAAAAGGGCATTAAAGAAAAGCGCTTGTTGGGAGACAACCCAATATTTAACCCTACTGTTCTTGTGTGTTCACATGATTAATCTACTGTAGTAATCATGTTTTATATCTTTTGTTTCAATAAAGTGCCAAGTAGAACCTTTGGGAAGACTTGGGTGGAAGTTAATGTGATCTTGCTGTAAAAAACAGAATCTTTGTGCTCACGAGTTTAGCTGTAATGTTTTACAGAAGAGTGATTTTAAGTTGATTCTTTTTGAATATGATTAATAGACAAATTCCTCAGGTCCACCAATTTATTTCATAATTTTTGGAGTTCCAGAAGTATACGTTTGATACAGATAACTACAGACTGTTCTGTTTTTGACAGATTCTGTTTTCATTATGTTGTTTGCTTATTTTGATGAATCTATGAGTAGTATCGGAGGGTATGAACCATAGAGAAGTTGTAATACAGTATACATTACTCCAATATGAATTTAGAATGAGTTCACAACAGTACCTAAGTGGTGATTTATTTTCTTATACTAACAGAGCTCATAAGATTTTCTGTTGAGTTTTGTGTTGTGAAGTTTTCAAGTTTTGGGTAAAGACTCAATGGACTATGGAATAAGGAGTGGCAAGAGCCTAATCTTGGGGATGCCCAAGGCACCCCAAGGTAATATTCAAGTACAACCAAGAGCCTAAGCTTGGGGATTCCCCGGATGGCATCCCCTCTTCCGTCTTCGTTCATCGGTAACTTTACTTGGAGCTATATTTTTATTCACCACATGATATGTGTTTTGCTTGGAGCGTCATTTTATTTTGTTAGTATTTTCTTGCTGTTATTTAGAATAATGTTTTGCATCTCTATTTTCAATAAAAATGTCAAGGATAGCCTATACCATGCTTATTTTGCAAGTATACATGTTGTTGTTTCAAAACAGAAAGTTTACCGCTGTTGCAAAAATTCCTTGACATTGTCAGAATATGATAAAATGTTGAAACTTTTTGCATATTGAGATCTGATAAATTTTCTACAGTGTGGTAGAATTTCATAATGTTTGGAGTTAGGGAAGTAAGATGAATCTTGCATTCTTTACAAACTGTACTGTTTTGGCAGATTGCTGTTATGTTTGCATCGTTTGCATATGTTTGCTTGTTTAATGATTCTATTTGAGGATAGGAGTATTAAATATGTAGAGGCATTTAGTATGAAATGTTGAATAATAATTTTAGTGATTTGTTACAGTAGAAAATGATAAGGTTTTTGCATTGGTTTATACTAACTTATCTCACGAGTTCTTGTTGAGTTTGGTGTGGATGAAGCTTTCGAGATTTAGGAAACCGTGATATCAGAGGAATTAAGGAGACACAAAAGCTCACGCTTGGGGATGCCCAAGGCACCCCAAGATAATATTTCAAGAAGTCTCAAGCATCTAAGCTTGGGGATGCCCCGGTAGGCATCCCACCTTTCTTCTTCAACAATTATCGGTTAGTATCGGTTGAGCCTAAGTTTTTGCTTCTTCACATGATGAGTGCTATAGTTGAAATGTCGTTTTATTTTGTTTTGCTCACTATTTGAATAATATCCCAAGATCTGAAATTCTTAAATGATAGAGAGTCTTCACAAAGTTACATAATTATTTAACTATTCATTGATTTTCACTTATATCTTTTTGGAGTAGTTTGTCATTTACTTGTGTGCTTCACTTATATCCTATGAGTAAATAGTTGAATAATTTGAATATCATAAATCTGAAATTTTATATGTTTCATATGCTTATCCCATGGGGAGTAATGAATTCACATATAAGAAGTAGAGGTGGTAAATTTATTGAAGGTTAGCAAACATTGCATTGGTCACTTGAACAATTCATGAAAGAATATTGAAGGAAGAGAGATTTCACATATAAATATACTATCTTGGACATCTACTATGATTGTGAGCCCCATTAATTATTTTCAAACCTAAGAAAATTACTTGAAGTTGGACAAGGAAGACAACATAATGAGTTATGCTTAGGTATATTTGTATAGAAGTTATATTGTTATGGATCCTCTAACATGTGGTGCTTGCTATTTAGAATCCTTTGCTAGCCAAAATATCTGTACTAAGCAGGAATACTGCTTGTGCATCCAAATTCCTTGAACCAAGTTTCTTCCATGAGTGTCCATCATATCTACCTATATGCGGTATTTACCTGTCGTTCTAAGTAAATTTGCATGTGCCAAACTCTAAACCTTCAAATAATAAGCTGTTTTGTATGCCCGAATCACTCATGTAGCAACTAGGGGCTGTCAGTATCTTCCATGCTACGTGGGTTATTCTCACGATGAGTGGACTCCGCTCATCATTCATGAGAAAATGGCTGGTAACTGGGATGCCCAGTCCTATGATCAAAAGATCAAAAACAAAATCGCAAATAATTTAAACAAAACTCCCCCAGGATTGTTGATAGTTAGACGGCACCCGTTGTTTCAGACAAGCCGTGGAGTGTGATTGTTGGTGGAGGGGGAGTAAAATCTTTACCTTTCTGTTTGGGAACTGCCTATAATGCATCTAGTATGGAAGATGTTGGGAACTCTTGGTCGTTATGTTGACAATGAAAGCATACCTCTCAAAATTATTTTCATCTCTGTTTTAAAGCTTCGAGCTCTGGCACCTCTGCAAATCCCTGCTTCCCTCTGCGAAGGGCCTATATTTTACTTTTATGCAAGAGTCAGTAGTATTCCTTCTCATCCCAACCTACTCTTTAGTTGGCAAGCATCATGTGGTGGGGAAATATCTAAGCATATATGGCCATTCAAATATATTTGATCATGAATTATTATTGTTGACATTACCCTTGAGGTAAAAGGTTGGGAGGCGAAACATTAAGCCCCTATCTTTCTCTGTGTTCGATGAATGCTATTTGTTCTAAAAATATGCTTTGAGTGGTAGCAATCATGGAAGACTATATGATAGTTGTGTATGTGGGATTTGCTAAATCAAAGCTCTTACATAGACCCTTCCTGAAAATAAGATGAATTGCAATTGTTTGATGACTGAGAACATAGTTTGTTAGTTTTCAAGAAACTTTATGATCTATGCTTTAACATGTGAATAGCTTGTTACTTGATCATGAAAAGTTTTATGAGTTGAGCTACTATTATGACATATAATGATGCTAGAAAAGGTGATTGAAATTATCATTGATCAAACTTGTGCACCTGCTAGCATTCACACTTCATAAATTATTTCTTTTATCATTTACCTACTCGAGGACGAGCAGGAATTAAGCTTGGGGATGTTGATACGTCTCCAACGTATCTGTAATTTATGAAGTATTCATGTTATTATATTATCCTTCTAGGATGTTTTATATGCATTTATATGCTATTTTATATGATTTTCGGGACTAACCTATTAACCGGAGGCCCAGCCCAAATTGTTGTTTTCTTGCCTATTTCAGTGTTTCGACGAAAAGGAATATCAAACGGAGTCCAAACGGAATGAAACCTTCGGGAGAGTTATTTTTGGAACGGAAGCAATCCAGGAGACTTGGAGTAGACGTCAGGGAAGCTTCAAGGAAGCCACGAGGCAGGGAGGCGCGCCCAACCCCCCTAGGCGGGCCCCCCACCCTTGTGGGCCCCTCGTGGCTCTCCTGACTGACTTCTTTCGCCTATATATGTCCATATACCCTAAAAACATCGAGGAGCACAATAGATCGGGAGTTCCGCCGCCGCAAGCCTCTGTAGCCACCAAAAACCAATCGGGACCTTGTTCCGGCACCCTGCCGGAGGGGGAATCCCTCACCGGTGGCCATCTCCATCATCTCGGCACTCTCCATGACAAGGAGGGAGTAGTTCACCCTTGGGGCTGAGGGTATGTACCAGTAGCTATGTGTTTGATCTCTCTCTCTCTCGTGTTCTTGATTTGGCACGATCTTGATGTATCGCGAGCTTTGCTATTATAGTTGGATCTTATGATGCTTCTCCCCCTCTACTCTCTTTTAATGGATTGAGTTTTCCCTTTGAAGTTATCTTATCGGATTGAGTCTTTAAGGATTTGAGAATACTTGATGTATGTCTTGCATGTGCTTATCTGTGGTGACAATGGGATATTCATGTGATCTACTTGATGTATGTTTTGGTGATCAACTTGCGGGTTCCGTAACATTGTGAACTTATGCATAGGGGTTGGCACACATTTTCGTATTGACTCTCCGGTACAAACTTTGGGGCACTCTTTGAAGTTCTTTGTGTTGGTTTAATAGATGAATCTGAGATTGTGTGATGCATATCGTATAATCATACCCGCGGATACTTGTGGTGACATTGGAGTATCTAGGTGACATTAGGGTTTTGGTTGATTTGTGTCTTAAGGTGTTATTCTAGTACGAACTCTATGATAGATCGAACGGAAAGAATAGCTTCGTGCTATTTTACTACGGACTCTTGAATATATAGATCGATCAGAAAGGATAACTTTGAGGTGGTTTCGTACCCTACAATAATCTCTTCGTTTGTTCTCCGCTATTAGTGACTTTGGAGTGACTCTTTGTTGCATGTTGAGGGATAGTTATATGATCCAATTATGTTATTATTGTTGAGATAACTTGCACTAGTGAAAGTATGAACCTTAGGCCTTGTTTCCTAGCATTGCAATACCGTTTACGCTCACTTTTATCACTTGTTACCTTGCTGTTTTTATATTTTTAGATTAAAAATACTCATATCTATCATCCATATTGCACTTGTATCACCATCTCTTCGCCGAACTAGTGCACCTATACAATTTACCATTGTATTGGGTGTGTTGGGGACACAAGAGACTCTTTGTTATTTGGTTGCAGGGTTGTTTGAGAGAGACCATCTTCATCCTACGCCTCCCACAGATTGATAAACCTTAGGTCATCCACTTGAGGGAAAGTTGCTACTGTCCTACAAACCTCTGCACTTGGAGGCCCAACAACGTCTACAAGAAGAAGGTTGCCTAGTAGACATCATGGCCCGGCCCAACATTACATGTACGCTTACGGGAGACTGGTTCTACCGACGTGCTTTGCACACAGGTGGCTGGCGGGTGTCAGTTTCTCCAAGTTTAGTTGACCCGAGTGTGACTACGCCTGGTCCTTGTGAAGGTTAAAACAGCACTAGCTTGACGAAATATCGTTGTGGTTTTGATGCGTAGGTAAGAACGGTTCTTGCTCAGCCCGTAGCAACCACGTAAAACTTGCAACAACAAAGTAGAGGACGTCTAACTTGTTTTTGCAGGGCATGTTGTGATGTGATATGGTCAAGACATGATGCTAAATTTTATTGTATGAGATGATCATGTTTTGTAACCGAGTAATCGGCAACTGGCAGGAGCCATATGGTTGTCGCTTTATTGTATGCAATGCAATCGCCCTGTAATTGCTTTACTTTATCACTAAGCGGTAGCAATAGTCGTAGAAGCAATAGTTGGCGAGACGACAACGATGCTACGATGGAGATCAAGGTGTCGCGCCGGTGATGATGGTGATCATGACGGTGCTTTGGAGATGGAGATCAAAGGCACAAGATGATGATGGCCATATCATATCACTTATATTGATTGCATGTGATGTTTATCTTTTATGCATCTTATTCTGCTTTGATTGACGGTAGCACTATAAGATGATCTCCCACTAAATTTCAAGGTACAAGTGTTCTCCCTGAGTATGCACCGTTGCCAAAGTTCGTCGTGCTGAGACACCACGTGATGATCGGGTGTGATAAGCTCTACGTTCATATACAACGGGTGCAAGCCAGTTTTGCACACGCAGAGTACTCGGGTTAAACTTGACGAGCCTAGCATATGCAGATATGGCCTCGGAACACTAAGACCGAAAGGTCGAGCATGAATCATATAGTAGATATGATCAACATAGTGATGTTCACCATTGAAAACTACTCCATCTCACGTGATGATCGGACATGGTTTAGTTGATATGGATCACGTGATCACTTAGATGATTAGAGGGATGTCTATCTAAGTGGGAGTTCTTAAGTAATTTGACTAATTGAACTTTAATTTACCATGAACTTAGTACCTGATAGTATTTTGCATGTCTATGTTGTTGTAGATAGATGGCCCGTGCTGTTGTTCCATTGAATGTTAATGCGTTCCTTGAGAAAGAAAAGTTGAAAGATGATGGTAGCAATTACACGGACTGGGTCCGTAACTTGAGGATTATCCTCATTGCTGCATAGAAGAATTACGTCCTGGAAGCACCGCTGGGTGCCAAACCCGCTGCAGGAGCAACACCAGATGTTATGAACGTCTGGCAGAGCAAAGCTGATGACTACTCGATAGTTCAGTGTGCCATGCTTTACGGCTTAGAACTGGGACTTCAACGACGTTTTAAACGTCATGGAGCATATGAGATGTTCCAGGAGTTGAAGTTAATATTTCAAGAAAATGCCCGGATTGAGAGATATGAAGTCTCCAATAAGTTCTACAGCTGCAAGATGGAGGAGAATAGTTCTGTCAGTGAGCATATACTCAGAATGTCTGGGTATAACAATCACTTGATTCAACTGGGAGTTAATCTTCCGAATGATAGCGATAGACAGAATTCTTCAATCATTGCCACCAAGCTACAAGAGCTTCGTGATGAACTATAACATACAAGGGATGGATAAGACGACTCCCGAGCTCTTCACAATGCTAAAGGCTGTGGAGATAGAAATCAAGAAGGAGCATCAAGTGTTGATGGTCAATAAGACCACCAGTTTCAAGAAAAAGGGCAAAGGGAAGAAGAAGGGGAACTTCAAGAAGAACAGCAAACAAGTTGCTGCTCAAGAGAAGAAACCCAAGTCTGGACCTAAGCCTGAGACTGAGTGCTTCTACTCCAAGCAGACTGGTCACTGGAAGCGGAACTGCCCCAAGTATTTGGCGGATAAGAAGGATGGCAAGGTGAACAAAGGTATATGTTATATACATGTTATTGATGTGTACCTTACCAGAGCTCGCAGTAACACCTGGGTATTTGATACCGGTTCTGTTGCTAATATTTGCAACTCGAAACAGGGACTACGGATTAAGCAGACACTGGCTAAGGACGAGGTGATGATGCGCGTGGGAAACGGTTCCAAAGTCAATGTGATCGCCGTCGGCACCCTACCTCTACATCTACCTTCGGGATTAGTATTAGACCTAAATAATTGTTATTTGGTGCCAGCATTGAGCATGAACATTATATCTGGATCTTGTTTGATGCGAGACGGTTATTCATTTAAATCTGAGAATAATGGTTGTTCTATTTATATGAGTAATATCTTTTATGGTCATGCACCCTTAAAGAGTGGTCTATTTTTTATGAATCTCGATGGTAGTGATACACATATTCATAATGTTGAAGCCAAAAGATGCAGAGTTGATAATGATAGTGCAACTTATTTGTGGCACTGTCGTTTGGGTCATATTGGTGTAAAGCGCATGAAGAAACTCCATTCTGATGGACTTTTGGAATCACTTGATTATGAATCACTTGGTACTTGCGAACCATGCCTCATGGGCAAGATGACTAAAACGCCGTTCTTCGGAACAATGGAGCGAGCAACAGATTTGTTGGAAATCATACATACTGATGTATGTGGTCCGATGAATATTGAGGCTCGCAGTGGGTATCGTTATTTTATCACCTTCACAGATGATTTAAGCAGATATGGGTATATCTACTTAATGAAACATAAGTCTGAAACATTTGAAAAGTTCAAAGAATTTCAGAGTGAAGTGGAAAATCATCGTAACAAGAAAATAAAGTTTCTACGATCTGATCGTGGAGGAGAATATTTGAGTTACGAGTTTGATCTTCATTTGAAACAATGAGGAATAGTTTCGCAACTCACGCCACCCGGAACACCACAGCGTAATGGTGTGTCTGAACGTTGTAATCTTACTTTACTAGATATGTTGCGATCTATGATGTCTCTTACTGATTTACCGCTATCGTTTTGGGGTTATGCTTTAGAGAAGGCTGCATTCACGTTAAATAGGGCACCATCTAAATCCATTGAGATGACGCCTTATGAACTGTGGTTTGGCAAGAAACCAAAGTTGTCGTTTCTTAAAGTTTGGGGCTGCGATGCTTATGTGAAAAAGCTTCAACCTGATAAGCTCGAACCCAAATCGGAGAAATGTGTCTTCATAGGATACCCAAAGGAGACTGTTGGGTACACATTCTATCACAGATCCGAAGGCAAGACATTCGTTGCTAAGAATGGATCCTTTCTAGAGAAGGAGTTTCTCTCGAAAGAAGTGAGTGGGAGGAAAGTAGAACTTGATGAGGTAACTGTACCTGTTCCCTTATTGGAGAGTAGTTCATCACAGAAATCAGTTCCTGTGACTCCTACACCAATTATTGAGGAAGCTAATGATAATGATCATGTAACATCAGATCAAGTTACTACTGAACCTCGTAGGTCAACCAGAGTAAGATCCGCACCAGAGTGGTACCGTAATCCTGTTCTGGAGGTCATGTTACTTGACCATGACAAACCTACGAACTATGAGGAAGCAATGATGAGCCCAGATTCTGCAAAATGGCTTGAGGCCATGAAATCTGAGATAGGATCCATGTATGAGAACAAAGTGTGGACTTTGGTTGACTTGCCCGATGATCGGCAAGCCATCGAGAATAAATGGATCTTCAAGAAGAAGACTGACGCTGACGGTAATATTACTGTCTACAAAGCTCGACTTGTTGTGAAAGGTTTTCGACAAGTTCAAGGAGTTGACTACGATGAGACCTTCTCACCCGTAGCGATGCTCAAGTCCGTCCGAATCATGTTAGCAATTGCCGCATTTTATGATTATGAAATTTGACAAATGGATGTAAAGACTGCGTTCCTGAATGGATTTCTAGAAGAAGAGTTGTATATGATGCAACCTGAAGGTTTTATCGATCCAAAGGATGCTAACAAAGTGTGCAAGCTCCAGCGATCCATCTATGGACTGGTGCAAGCATCTCGGAGTTGGAATAAACATTTTGATAGTGTGATCAAAGCATATGGTTTTATACAGACTTTTGGAGAAGCATGTATTTACAAGAAAGTGAGTGGGAGCTCTGTAGCATTTCTAATATTATATGTGGATGACATATTGTTGATTGGAAATGATATAGAATTTCTGGATACCATAAAAGGATACTTGAATAAGAGTTTTTCAATGAAGGACCTCGTGAAGCTGCTTATATATTGGGCATCAAGATCTATAGAGATAGATCAAGACGCTTAATTGGACTTTCACAAAGCACATACCTTGATAAAGTTTTGAAGAAGTTCAAAATGGATCAAGCAAAGAAAGGGTTCTTGCCTGTGTTACAAGGTGTGAAGTTGAGTCAGACTCAATGCCCGACCACTGCAGAAGATAGAGAGAAAATGAAAGATGTTCCCTATGCTTCAGCCATAGGCTCTATCATGTATGCAATGTTGTTTACCAGACCTGATGTGTGCCTTGCTATTAGTTTATCAGGGAGGTACCAAAGTAATCCAGGAGTGGATCACTGGGCAGCGGTCAAGAACATCCTGAAATACCTAAAAAGGACTAAGGATATGTTTCTCGTTTATGGAGGTGAGAAAGAGCTTGTCGTAAATGGTTACGTCGATGCAAGCTATGACACTGATCCGAACTATTCTAAATTGCAAACCGGAAACGTGTTTTCATTGAACGGTGGAGCTGTCAGTTGGTGCAGTTCTAAACAAAGCGTCGTGGCGGGATCTACGTGTGAAGCGGAGTACATAGCTGCTTCGGAAGCAGCAAATGAAGGAGTTCATATCCGATCTAGGTGTCATACCTAGTGCATCGGGTCCAATGAAAATATTTTGTGACAATACTGGTGCAATTGCCTTGGCAAAGGAATCCAGATTTCACAAGAGAACCAAGCACATCAAGAGACGCTTCAATTCCATCTGCGATCAAGTCCAGGTGGGAGACATAGAGATTTGCAAGATACATACGGATCTGAATGTTGCAGACCCGTTGACTAAGCCTCTCTCACGAGAAAAACATGATCAACAGCATGGCTCCATGGGTGTTAGAATCATTACTGTGTAATCTAGATTATTGACTCTAGGCAAGTGGGAGACTGAAGGAAATATCCCCTAGAGGCAATAATAAAGTTATTATTTATTTCCTTATTTCATGATAAATGTTTATTATTCATTCTAGAATTGTATTAACCGGAAACATAATACATGTGTGAATACATAGACAAACAGAGTGTCACTAGTATGCCTCTACTTGACTAGCTCGTTGATCAAAGATGGTTATGTTTCCTAACCATAGACATGAGTTGTCATTTGATAAACGGGATCACATCATTAGGAGAATGATGTGATTGACTTGACCCATTCCGTTAGCTTAGCACTTGATCATTTTAGTTTACTGCTATTGCTTTCTTCATGACTTATACATGTTCCTATGACTATGAGATTATGCAACTCCCGATTACCGGAGGAACACTTTGTATGCTACCAAATATCACAACGTAACTGGGTGATTATAAAGGTGCTCTACAGGTGTCTCTGATGGTACTTGTTGAGTTGGCATAGATCAAGATTAGGATTTGTCACTCCGATTGTCGGAGAGGTATCTCTGGGCCCTCTCGGTAATGCACATCACTATAAGCCTTGCAAGCAATGCAACTAATGAGTTAGTTGCGGGATGATGTATTACGGAACAAGTAAAGAGGCTTGCCGGTAACGAGATTGAGCTAGGTATTGAGATACCAACGATTGAATCTCGGGCAAGTAACATATCGATGACAAAGGGAACAACGTATGTTGTTATGTGGTTTGACCGATAAAGATCTTCGTAGAATATGTGGGAACCAATATGAGCATCCAGGTTCCGCTATTGGTTATTGACTGGAGACGTGTCTCGGTCATGTCTACATAGTTCTCAAACCCGTAGGGTCCGCACGCTTAAAGTTCGGTGATGATTGGTATTATGAGTTTTTGTGTTTTGATGTACCGAAGGTAGTTCGGAGTCTCGGATATGATCACGGATATGACGATGAGTCTCGAAATGGTCAAGACATAAAGATCGATATATTGGACGACTATGTTTGGACTTCGGAAAGGTTCCGGGCAAGTTCGGACAAATACCGGAGTACCGGGGGGTTACCGGAACCCCCCGGGGAGTATAATGGGCCTTATGGGCCTTAGTGGAGAAGAGTAGGGGCGGCCAGGGCAGGCCGCGCGCCCCCTCCCCCTAGTCCGAATTGGACAAGGAAGGGGGGCGGCGCCCCCCTTTTTCCTTCCCCCTCTCTCCTCCTTCCTTCCCTCCTACTACTCCTCTTGGAAGGGGGGAATCCTACTCCTGGTGGGAGTAGGACTCCCCTTGGGGCGCGCCTAGAGAGGGCCGGCCCTCCCCCTCCTCCACTCCTTTATATACGGGGGAGGGGGGCACCCCATAGACATATAAGTTGATCAGTTGATCTTTTAGCCGTGTGCAGTGCCCCCTCCACCATAATCCACCTCAGTCATATCGTAGCGGTGCTTAGGCGAAGCCCTACGTCGGTAGCAACATCATCACCGTCATCACACCGTCGTGCTAGCGGAACTCTCCTGTGAAGCTCTGCTGGATCGGAGTTCGTGGGACGTCACCGAGCTGAACGTGTGCTGAACTCGGAGGTGCCGTGCGTTCGGTACTTGGATCGGTCGGATCGTGAAGACGTACGACTACATCAACCGCGTTCTCATAACGCTTCCGCTTACGGTCTATGAGGGTACGTGGACAACACTCTCCCCTATCGTTGCTATGCATCACCATGATCTTGTGTGTGCGTAGGAATTTTTTTGAAATTACTACGTTCCCCATCAAGATACACATGCGGACATGGGGAGAGATGTGTGAGTTAGAGAGATGGAGAATTTTGGTGTGCTTCTGAGCTAGACAAAGGGGGGATATATACATACCTAGAGTTGGAGAGAATATGCAAGGGTGTGTGTCTTAAAAGAAGGATCCAGATAAATGGGTGTTTGTGCGTGTCTGTGTGTGTTTGTGCGCGCGTTTGTGTGTGACAGGCAGTGTGTATGTGGAGTAGAGAGACCACTAATGATGTAAACCTAGTATAAGGGAAGGGGGAATGGTGTGACATGTGTGTCAGAGAGAGACAAAGGCATGTGTAGTAGTGGGATAGCATGGGTGCGGGCGGGGAGCAGACTATTTGGAAGAGACATCGAGTGTGTGTGGGAGAGGGGTGTGAGAGCGAGCGAGAGAGAGAGAGAGAGAGAGAGAGAGCTAGCGGCGGAGAGAGAGAGGAAGAGAGGGGGGAGAGAGGGGTCATTTGTGTCCATAAGTGGTGTATAGATAGGGAGACAATCTTGATGTTGTTCGAAATTTGCCTATGTACGGAGACGCAAGGGAAGCGAGTCATCGTGTGTGTGATAGGGACTTCATGAGAGATCTAGAATAGATGGTGTAGAGAACAACGTGCGAGATTGAGAACGATGATACATTAGGGAGCTATGGAAAGAGTCACGGCATATATGTATACAAGGAAGGAGTTGGGGCGGGTCCGCATGTGGGAGAGATAGAAAGAGGAGAGTGGTGCACAAGGAGACAAAGTGTGCTTGTTTGCAGTGGGGGTGGTGTGTGAGGTGAGTGTGCGAGAACCACATAACTAGGGAGATAGACGTTTGGGGCGACGTTTTGTGTGTATGGGAAAGATACACTCTACATAGCGCGTGTGCTTGGGGAAGAGAGATGTCAGGAGACCTAGAGAGTGGGGGAAGAGATGTGTGCATGCCCAAGAGACAAAGTGATAGAGACCAATATTGGGGTCCGGACTTTAGAAGAGAGGGGGGTGTTAATGTGCTCGTGTGTTCGTGTCTGGGGGAGAGAATGACTTCTGTGTGGGGGGCGACGGGAGGGGGTGGGGGGGTTGGCTTCAGATAAAGAGTGAGGTGTCTATATTTGAGGGACTTTAGCGTAATTGAGATATATATGGTCAATAGTGTGTGCACTCATGGTTGATCAATTTGTTTCACAGTTTGGACAATGAGATAACGATACTTTTGAACATGCGTGATATGCCTTGATGTACCAGAATTACAAACCTAAGATTGGAATTTTGGAATTCGACTCCATCATTAGCTTTTGTAATTCATTTAAACGGAGGTACATTTTTTAAGCCAGGATTTCGTAATTTCAAATTCATATATCAAACCTAGAGATATACACATACGGGCATGTTCAAACTTTATAATCATCCACTTTATTCATACACATACACATTTTTGCTTCTGTCATCATATTTAGGATAAACACATTTGGAATTCATTTGAATTGGACCGTATGATGGTATTTGCTTGTACTAGCTCAATGATCCATATTTGAATTGAATGGACAATCTAAGTTTCGAGTTGGAGACATTGATTTTCTTGCACTTTTTTTGCGTGCAAAACAAATAAATTCTCGGCCATGATATCATAGTCGGCCGTACAAGAGCAGAACACTTATAATTTTGGGCGCCAAAAGCTTTCAAACTTCCCGCTCACATCAAAATATCTCGCGCCCAAAATTTTAGCCCTGCGATATTCCTGTTTTACCCCTGCCACATGAACGGAAAAGGGCTGCTTTGGTAACTCCATTGTTTTCCCCTCTTTGCCCCCAACATTCTTCCCTAGAGCCCCTCCCCTTCCCCTCCCCG
>NC_057814.1:157196830-157435579 GCF_018294505.1 Triticum aestivum
GGCAAGCCGCCGAATCTAGTCCTCCGCCACAGCAGTGGACCTCACACCCCGCCGGATCTACCTTCCGCACCTTGGAACCCCCAACTGCCAACTCACCACTTCACCGGAGCCGCTTCAGCGACTGGCTTGTCCATGGCTCCAGATCTCCTTGACCGCCATCATTGTCCACCGCACCGGATCTGCTTAATCGGCGCCCTCGTCCACCACAGTGTAGGCCCTTCACTGACTCCCTCGTCCGCCCCATCGCTGGCCCTTCATACAAGCCCTCGTCCGCCGCAACAGATCCGCCTCACCGAAAGCACTGTACACCGCGCCCGCCGAAGCCTTCGTCCACTGCACCAGACCCGCTCCACGGATGCCATATTCAACTCCACCGGCCCTGCTTTACTGACGCCGCAGCCTCATCAGGTTATTTCGATTTGTACTCCTTCGGTTTTTCTCTTCTTTATCATGGAACTGTTCACTTACCACAGATGAGCTTTCTTGTATGTCGACAGGCGCCGCAACCGAAGCACCAGATCCGCTTCAGCGACGGTGACAGCCGGCCCAAACTCAACCGCTACACGAGCACCATCGACGATCCTTAGCTATCAAGTATGACAACGATACCCATACGCCGCCGAGAATCAGGTACTATTGTCCAACAGCCGGCGCCTACGTTCACTTTCTTAGCATAAGCACCGCACCTTTGAATTTCTTCAGGGCATCATTCAATTTTTCATGAGACGCGTTATTCTGCTTGCACCTATAGGGCCATACTTCTGGCAGTTAACATCTTACATGTGCTAAATTACATACCAGTGCACATATAGTTAATATGCTTTAGTTTTGTCCTAAGTATTACTGTACTTCCTAGATATCACTACGTACTATTTTACTTCTTGCATGCAATATTTATGATAATGGTGTTGTTCTGATGCCACCTGTTGGTTCCATCAGACTGCTTCATGTTCACTATGCTTAATTACACATCAGCAAACTAGCATGTGGTCCCGCTGCTTTTTGTTCGTTTTACCCTACATTTTCTAATGCTAGCTATTACATCACTGCTTCGAGCCTCTATTCATTACTTTTTTGTGTGTTCTTGATCTTCCCAAGTTGCATGACTAATTTGATGCTTCTATTAATTATGGAGCTGCCAACCCCATCAAGAAAAATATTTGTTCTTTTGGGGCTGGCACCTCGAACAAGCATAAAAATAGAGTGAAGCAGATATATTGTCGTGTAAGCACACACCCTTATTTCATTAGTTTAGATGAACCATTGATGATCAATTCGAACCAGTGCATGCGATTAAAATTAATTTTACCTAAATAGAGGGTGCAGAATAAACTACAACAACTAGATTTGCAACCACAGGATGCTGACGATATCTTCAAAGAACATTGCAACAGCAGCGAGGCTTCACAGCAACATATGGTAAGCCAGTGTGCTTTAGTACATGTGAAATGTAATGCGTGTGGGCTGCTTTCTTGGCTTGTGCCCTCAACCTATAATCCTACAGAATTACAAATAGTTCAGTTGTCTGCTTTGTTGTATTGCTTGATTCGAATGCTTGTTTGTTACTTGTTAGGCTATACCTGAGTTGGCCAATATGTCAGCAGTGCCTGCTGTACTATCGTAAAGAAATGCATGCCTAGTTCATTTGAGTCATTAACTTTTCCTCTGAACTTCATCACAAGACTGTCTTCGTAGTTTATATGAGTCCACACTGTTAAGTGCTTTCTCATATTATTTCAACTGCTTAGATGCCTTGGCAACTTAAATATAGCGGTGGTACACTCCCTTTCAACTAGGGATGTCCTGGGTCCCATTTAATCCCGATTAAAGTCCACTAGTGGTATGATAGTTCAAAAGAGTTTTTGTTTTTTGAGGAAAATGAACTAGGGAGCTAGCAAAAACTAACTAGATGGGGACTGGCGGATGTCGTTTATTTGCCACTTACATCTCTAGTTTCATCTTACCATTTTAATTTATTTTCGGTTGATGTTGCTTCGAACCATTTAAATATAGCTTGCCATGCTCGGCAATAATTTGTATGTCGTTTACCATGTAAGCTTACTGCCTGGATCATGCGATAACTATCTCTTACTTATGTCCAGCGGAAACCTTTCAGGATGTCGTTCACACTAGGACACAATGTACAACCCCAGAATCTATTTGTGGAAGCAGTGCGCCATCCATGCTACCAGACGGTAGCAGTTTAGAGGCAACACCGCCGGAGAGCAGTATGAGCACAGATATTATAGTTCTTGAGGCTCTACTAGAGGCAGAAAGAGATGGTGTGGCTGCCATGAATGAGGTAACCTTGATCTTGAGGCTGGAAATTATGTAATTAGCGGCACGCATTATGCAAGCAACCCAAGAATTGGAGGAAGTAAGAATGTTGCATTTGAAGACGGAGGAGGTCCTGCTGTTTCTGCTATCTGAAGCCCAAGGTAATCCCAGTTCTTCTTTAGATACCAGTTGAAATTGTCATTAGATTATTGTACTTGCATGTTGTGTCATGTCTCTGAATGGATTATGTTGTAAGACCCCTATGTTGTCCATGTGTTGTAATGATCTGAATTTTTTAGGCGAGGTAATCGTCAGTACTTGTATGATTGACATAAGGTGAACTATTTTTCGTGTGAGCATATTGTATTGTATGAAATAACTGTTTGACTCAAAGTGTATCCAACCTACTGAATTCGAAGATCACGGCATTTCTAAACCATAATCATATATAAAGGTGGAATAAATCTTTGTTGTGGTTTTGAAGAAATAAATAACAAAACGTAGAATTATCTGTGGATATTCGTAATCGAATACAAATTGGATTTGAATTTAGTTGCCAGGGCCCAGGGAAAACGTGAATACTAATTCTCCCAAGTTTTGAACGAAGCAGCTAAACACCCACTATCATTTGTGGGCTGCCCAAAGCAAGTGTTTGCGAGATGGAAATTATTGTCTACCCCTGACACTTGACATCCTTATCGACCGGATTTACACTATTGTCGATAGGGGTAGACTAGTAACTTCAATCAGACGTGACACGACCGCCTCTGAGCCCATTCAGACACGGTGGGCGCCAAACGTGGGCGGCAAAACACATTTGATTCAAGCTCGTCCGAAAGACATGTGTCTCTCCCTCCATTTCCCCATTCATACACGATGGGCGGCAAAACAAACTCTCCTCGTCCGAAATCGATGTAGGCTAATATTTTAAATAGGGGCAGATGTGTAACTTCCCTCAGACGTGACACAACCGCCCTGCCTGTCAGCCCCGTTCATAGATCGTGGGCGCCAACCGTGGGCGGCAAAACACCCTCTCCTCGCCCGAAATCGTTACCGGTAAATATTTGGGAGATGCGAGATTACCGTCCTATGCCCAACCGACGTGATGTCTGAAATTTTAAACGGGGGATAAGTTCGTAACTTTCCCACATTTCAGACAAGCGTGTCCCAAAGTTTGAGATCCCCCCTCCCCCTCCATTTCCCCATTCATACACCGTCGGTGCCACGACAACCTCCCCACTGCGGCCAGCCTCCTCCATCCGCCACCCCATCCTCCACCTTGCCAGAGCCGCTACCCCTACCCCGTCGTCCACTGCAAGAGATGGACGTCTCTCATCCACGGTGCCTGACCAGGATCCTTTCATCGCGTCCTCTCGCTTCATCGGCGTCGTCGTCCACCTTGTCATTGCCACTCCTACAACCGCCTCGTCCACGGCAACATGATTTATCCCCCGACCCGGCCGTCTGCCGTCTAAAGTCTTCCTCCCCGCCGCCGACAGCCATCACACCCGCAGCACCCTCAACGTATCAGCAGGGGCCTACACGGTGTCGCAAGAGAGGTGGTACTCTTTCGTATGTGCTTAAGTTATTGATCTCACCCAGAAAATAGATTGTAAATTGTTTATTGTACTTTTCTTGTCCGTACCAAATCGTAGTGGCTAGTTGAAAGCAAACATTGGTTGTGAAGTAGCTTTGTCCAGTTTGCACCTTCAGATCCGCCATGGCACGGTCACTATACTCGTAAAGGTTATGGTTTCCCCCCTTTATATTCACTACCATCATCGTAGGTGCTTCGTGTCGTGCTAGCACTGCTCCTCAAGACATCAACCCATCAAGCGAAACAACATGCCACTCATAATTCCAAAGCTTAGGTGTTGAAATACGAATCTGATATGATGCTCATATCACTAAAACAGAGAACGTTTAACTGGTCACCTAATGTTCCTATATTCGTTTCGAAAAGCATGTGCGCCACCCACTGGTCCAGCTAGTTCCACTTTCCTGATTTTACTCTTGATGCTTAGGGTTTTCCCCTTTTATCTACTCTACTATGATCCGCGTAGGTGCTTTCTGTCGTACTAGCATTACTCCACCCTTCAAGCTAAACAACACAACACTCAAAATTCCAAAGCTTAGTTGTTCAAATATGATTGTGATATGATACTAATATTAGTTAACAGACACATTTAATTGGTTAGCTAAAGGTCCCACTTGAGTTTCCAAATGCATGTCGCGACATATAGAGAGACAGCGGAATTGCATTTCTTTGTCACTTGTTGACTGTACTTTCTTGTCCATACCAAATCTTAGTTGTTATTTCAAAGCAAACATCGTTGCTAACTAACCTTTGCGCGGTTTGCAGCTTCAGATCTGCCATCCCACTGCCACGGTCAACACTATACTCATCATGCTTACGGTTCCCCCATTTTATGATGACCACGATCAGCCTACGTGGTTCGTGTCGTAATAGCACTGCTCCACCCATCGAGCTAAACAAGCTTAGTTGTACAAATTCAAATCTGATACTATGCTGATATTAGTAAAACTGAGAGATGTTTAATTGGTCAGCTAAATGTTCCTACTTTAGTTTCGAAATGCATGTGAGCCACATATGGAGAGACCGGAAGGAATAGTATTTCTCTGTGCGCTCTGGTTCAGCATGGGTGGCCAACCGACATTGTATAGAAAGACTTGTAATATCTTCAATCTGCTTGCTCTTCTGCTCTTCTTTAAGATGATCCTCTTCTCTTGCGGTCAACTGGTCAGGTCGAGTTGTTCTCCCTTCGTATATTTTGAATCTGTCAGGTCAGGTCGACTTGTTCTTCTTTACTATATGTTGAAGCTATCATCTGTGAAGTATCATCACTTCTGGAGCTCTCATATTTTGAGTAGTAGGCCACATTATATTAATGCACACACCAAATTACAGCATGCATGGCATCTCTCAGAAGAATTGCAGAGATAGCACAAAGGGGTTTACAGGGAAGCAGTCTGCATTACAAAGATAATCTCACTTGTTTTTATGTTTTCATGCATGTCAGGTATTGAACATTATCAAAATGAATATGAGAATTGGCGCACGAGAGGAATATTGCGGAACAATCCACTGGCTAACAAACTTGGCATGGTGGAGGATGGCCTATCTTATTCACCCATCAAGGTGCTTGCTCTAACTTGGCAAGGTTGTATTGGTCGCACATATTTCGCAACTGACCTCTTGCATTACTTCTACTTTGTTACACCATCTGCTTAGTTTAAGCATCATATATGAGTATATGCCATACCTATCCATTTTCTGTACCTATTCCATATGTCGTCATACTATGTTTTTCCAGTCAAATGTTGTTCTTTCGTAATAGATGTCCAAAAGGAAGAGGGTGAGTGCAGATCCTCAAGGAGTACAAACTAGGTATTTGGAAAAGGTAGTGATACCTGCTAAATCAGATAGATCAGCAGCCACAGAAAACACAGGCCCAACTGTAGCACACTTTACCCCTACTCCACTGGCCAAACCCCTATTAGAACTGCTGAGAGCCCAGTGTCAGGTACTGTCTATGATATCAATTCAAAATTTGTACTCCTAAATTTCTGCATGTGCCTTACCTTCTCTCTAGTATGAAAACTAATTTCAGATGAATCTCCTTGCTCAAAGGATCATAGGATCTCACAACAATACTGGGCTCTGCATTGCTCTTGTCAGTACCTCTTGCCCTTTGTCAGCATACTTACACTCATTGCTGTTTGATTATGTAGCATCACTGTAAATGTTCGCTTCTTTATCCTCCCTTTGCTTGAAATTATAAGATCTATATTTACTCTTAGATAAATGTAGAATTAACACAATGGTTATGAAGTTTTGGATTGCTCATGTAAGTACATGTTGTCATGTACTCCCTCTGTATCGAATTAATTGTTGATCAATTGGATGTATTTAGAACTTAATAGTGCTAGATACATCCATTTGAGCGACAAGTAATAACGGACGGTGGTGGTATTACTGTACTTGCATCGCGAGATAGTTGATTGTCTAGCATTACTCTGCATCTTATCTGCCCTGCCCTCCACTTTCTCCAAATTATCATATCTACATTTACTCTTACCAAAATGTTGAATAAAGCCAATGCCACTACACACGTTGATGTCTGCATTCCTCTTGTCAGTACCTTTTGCCTTGTAACATTGTACTTAATTAATTGCTATTTGATTATGTATCATCAGTCTGCACCTGAGCTTCATTATCCTTTGTTTCTTCCAATATTATTTGATCTATATTTACTCTTTGCAAGATGTAGAATAATGGCAACGCTTATAAAGAATTTTCCTTGGGGAATTTATTGAATTATCCTTCCATCAACATGGAGAAGGGCTTTGTCCAACTCGTGTTAACATGTAATGTAAGTTCATCCTTCTCAAGCCTTCAAACTTTGTTCTAGTATAGATTTGGATAGGCATCATTTCCTCCACTGCTGTTTACTTTGTTGTTTACATCTGATTGGATGTTTGCAACAACTACCAGTTTTAAATTGTAGTTGTAAAAACATGTTCCTTATGCAGAACAGATCCATTTATTTTCTTATATAATTGTGAAACCTGTTACGTGTATCCTTGTTTCTCTTTTAGAGCCGTATCTCTTATGCCAGGCAGAACTTTAGGGAAGATAGTGAGCCAAACCATCTTGAGGACAGCGAGATGACCCCAAGGTCCTATCTTGATGAAGACAGTGAGTTGAAGCTACTCACCAACAGGTGTGAGACAACCTCTGTGCAGTCGCTACCTCAATCAGTTCAACTTCTTCAGTCTCAACTTAAAGCGGAAAGGCTTGCTTCAGCTCAGCTCCGACTTGAAGTCAAAGATGCAATGAAGATGTTAGAGGACTGCCTTGCGCACTATGGTGCCATACAGCTAGGGATGGAGCATCCATCATTGACACAACTGAGGTCTCATCACCTTGTTCGGCTGCTTGCGGGACCCGTCCTGGCCAGGCCTAGTACCTTCTGAAGTGCTCTCAGTTTTGTAGGAGTATATTCTTCTGTCGACGTGTTTATATGCACTGGTGGTGACCTTTAATGCCCAGTGCATGTAATCCGCAGTCACGTTGTGCTTTATTATCACCGGTAGCGAACTTTGATTCCCAGTGGATGTAATATGCCGTAATTTCTTTATTGTATAGTCTAGGTTTATTCTTTGGTCGGTATGCTGTAATTTAGGCCGGAAGGTTCAGTGGATCTCAGTGTTGTCGGTCTTCAGGCCGGCCCGTTACTCATATGGGCCAAAACGTGGGCCTATAATCATCTTGGGCCATTAGCAGGTCTAAACCTATAGTAGTTTCCCGCCTTTAACAGGCCGAGTAAAGTTCTGGCTAGCTGGACCAGAGAATACCATGGGTTTTTAACAGGCTAAAACCTAGATTGGGCTAGCGTTGAGCCGAAAAATTCACGGGCCAATATAGGACGAAACTGCCTAAGGCCCATGTTGAGCCCAAATAGGACGAGCAGTTAACAGGCAAAAATATATCTCGGGCCTGTTTGGCCCAATAAAATTATGGGCTTTAAGCAGGTCGGTATCCACGCGGGCCACAGGCCCAAAAGTGTCACGGGCCATTATCAGATGGGTTGTAAGCAGGCCGGATTCAACGCGGGCTGTAATTAGGCCCAACTGTTACACGGGCCATTAACAGGCCGATAGGCCGGTTGGGCTGAAATTTATCCATGAAGACTACGGGCCGTTAAGAGGCCTAAAGTTACTTCGGACAAGAAATAGCCCAGTTTCTGCATGGGCCGTTAAATGGCCTAAAGTTAAACCGGGCCGACAATGTCCCAGATACACCGCGGGCCGCTAACAGGCCGAAACTATTATCGGGCCGAACTGGTAAACGGGCATTTAATAGGATGAAATACAAAATTGTCTTAGAATGGGTCCCAAAAGAACAGTGGACTGTTAATGGGCCTGATCCGATATGGGCCGTAATTTGGCCCAAAACACGGTAGGCTGTGAACGGGCCTGATCTGGTATGGGCCTCAATTTGACCCAAAACATGGCAGGCTGTTAACGGGCCAGCCCACTAGTGTCTGAAAAAACATGGTGGGCCTTTAGCTGGGCCGGCCTTTTCACCGGAATGGGCCTTTGTTGGGCCGTGCCACGTGTCGACGCATCATAGTCGCCTCCTGTCCAATGAGTGGATGACATCTCTCCCAACGGTAAGCCAACACGTGTTTCCTCCGGCCAATGAGAATTTTACACGTGGAAAATCCCCATTGGTCCGGCCTGTTAACGGGTTATCGGATCCAAAACCAGACCCGATAGCTTAACGGCGACCCGTTACGGTCGATGCCACGTCTCGGTCACCCTTGACGAAAGCACTTCCATGAACGCGCGATTTATCGTCATGGAAGTGGACACTTCCGTGATGATAATTTTGGTAATATCATGGAATACTTCTATGACAGCACAGGTATGACTATCTTGATTCTGTCATAAAATTGTCATGGATGTACATGCATGACAGAAAACATGACCTACTGTGACAAACACGTATCATCACGGAAGTGTATTTTTTTGTAGTGAAAGCTCGGCGCCACATTTTATTGAAGGAGTCACTAATCATTTCATATTTTCTTAATTAAGCGCCTACTATTTTATGATCTCAATTGTCAATTTTTTATCTAAGAAGATTGATTAGTTTCATATTTTAACAATTGGATGTAACTTAAGTGTAGAAGTTGCATGTTATTGTTGCAACCTCATCAGACTCCAAGTCGGCGAAGAGTTCGTTGACCTCCGCGAGGCAAGACAGTTGCCTTCCACCTCTGCCTCTGAGTGGATGGAATCAAGATGGTTTGTTGCTCCGCCACCTTCTCCGCTTGGGCCACCTCAAACTCTGCGAGGGCGTCACTGATGTCTACTACGCAACTTTATTCTTGTAGAATCGTGTTGGGCCTCCAAGCGCAGAGTTTTGTAGGACAGTGGCAATTTTCCCTCAAGTAGATGACCTAAGGTTTATCAATCCGTGGGAGGCGTAGGATGAAGATAGTCTCTCTCAAACAACCCTGCAACCAAATACAAGAAATCTCTTGTGTCCCCAACACACCCAATAAATGGCAAATTGTATAGGTGCACTAGTTCGGCGAAGAGATGGTGTAAAAGTGTAATATTGGTGGTAGAAATATATTTTTATAATCTGAATAAATAAAAACAGCAAGGTAGCAAATAGTAAACGGGCACAAAAACGATATTGCAATGCTTGAAAATGAGGCCTAGGGTCCGTACTTTCGCTAGTGCAATCTCTCAATAATGCTAACATAGTTGGATCATATGATTATCCATCAAAGTGCAATAAAGAATCACTCCCGAGTTCCTATTAGCGGAGAACAAAAGGTAGAAATTGTTTGTAGGGTACAAAACCACCTCAAAGCTATTCTTTCCGATCAATCTATCCTAGAGTTCGTACTAAAATAATGCAAGCTATTCTTTCTGATCGATCTAATCAAGAGTTCGTACTAAAATAACATCATATGACACACATCAACCAACTCTAATGTCACCTAGATACTCCAATGTCACCACGAGTATCCGTGAGTTAATTCTACGATATGCATCAACCAACTTCATGATCAGAATATTCAATCCACACAAAGAACTACAAGGGGACCCCAAAGTTTCTATCGGAGAAAAGATAATAAAAACGTGCATCAATCCCTATGCATAGATTACCCAATGTCACCGCGGCAATCCGCAAGTTGAGTGCCATAACATACATCAAGTGAATCAATATGATACCCCATTGTCACCTCAAGTATTCATACCGCAAGACATACATCATGTATTCTCAAATCTGAATACTCAATCCGACAAGACAAAACTTCAAAGGGTAAAGATTCCATTCATCACAACAAGAGTAGAGAGGGGAGAAACTGATGAGGAGCGAACCTCGAGACGAGGGTCGATCCGTTGTTGGCCCGATCTTTCACGGCACAAACCTCCATCACAGCAGGAACAAGTCGCGGGTATACGAAGATGTTCGCAAATCCCACGGAAACAACACGCCAACCCATCAATCCGAAGGAATAACGTGGACGAACCGTATAGGCTCAGCTTGTAATCCTCTACGCGTCGCGTCGCAGGAACTCACACGCCAGTAGAGATTTTGACAAGAATTCTCTAAACTCGATAATGGCCGACGGATGAAACACACGCGGTGTCTAATTCATCTCAAAATAACCTCCCTGTTACAACGCACGTACTCAACTTTATAATAGCTGATCCTTCTAACTTGACTCACAAGAAGAAAATCAATATTTGACCCAATGTCTAACTCACTGCTGAAAAATAAAAGTAATAAAAAAACAACCTAGCTAACTTGATCTCCACGCGCCGTGTGTGATTAGGCGGCCCCCATCCTGATTGGCAGAGAGATAAAAACGACCATGGAGATCTCATCGGTGAGCATGCCTTTTCCTTGCATGGTAAAAAGAGAAATAAGAGCTCAAATATTATTTTGATTGCTTGCCGTTTGAACAAAAGATATTGTGACATCCACGTGAAGTTGTAGGACTGGTGTGAATTTCTTCTCCATCTAACCGAACGTAGCAAGCCTTGGCCTACTTCTTCATGCACGTCTATGTAGCTTCTACTAAATCTTTGACTGGACCCACTTGCATGCATGTGTTTCCCTTGGTTGCCTGATGCATACGAGCATGGAAGCACGTCTGTGTATTTTGGCCAAGATACAAACAAACACATCTTTTGTACAGCCATGACATGTTTATATATGGCACCTGATAATTCTTTAATCCTTGATGCATCTGATAAATCAACACGGAAAATACCAGTACTAGAGGTAGTCGCGTCCATATAATCCTTCCCCTTTTCAGGCGAAACCGTCCTCGGTTTCGAGTCAGTCTTTTCAGCAATAACTTTTTCTGTCGTCTAAACGTGTGACGAAAAAAAAATCTGTAACTTTGCTCACTGTCTTTGCTTCTTGTTGCTCTTTCACCTTCTGCAGTCGTTCTTTTCTCCAAGTCTGGAACAACTTATTCTCCATCGCCATGAGAACATATTTTGTATCCCGTTCAATAGTGTACGTATTGGTGAGATAGCTCTGCGTAGCACTGTTTTCCTTGTACCATGGTTCTCCCAGCAGCATGTGACATGAAATCATTGGTACCGAAATTATGGCTCTAATACCACTTAATGCAAACGTCGACAAAAACTCGATGACGTGAATAATTTTCCCCAATCTTTCACGGTACACTGATCTCAGATGTAATCTTTCCTTATCTAACTGCCCAAATAATCAACCAGCAAAACAGCAATGAACAATGCAGAAACTAGGTTTACTAAATGCAAACCTAATTAAACAACACGAGCACCCTGATCGGAAGTGCGTGGACGATCGTAGATGATCGGCCGAAAAATTTAGAAGCACAAGCTTCCAACCTTCTCGCCAAGGAAATACAGAACCAGATCGATTCCTCAACTTGTCTCACGCACAGTCATGGCCGCCGCCGCCGTAATCTGGCGTTTCTTCTGATTTAACTCAATGTAAAAAAACCTCACAAGAAATTTCCCGACTGAAAACAGTACCGTAGATTGGTGTGTGATGTCGAGTTTGTCATAGCATGTCCTCAATGAGTACGGGCGTGGATGTGGTGTCACCGTTAGCTGCAGCTTCTCCACCATGTCGATGCCGACTGCGTTGGTCGAACTGTCATGGTCGATCGTTGTGGCGCAAACTTTCTCTCCCACTTTACAGTAGGTGTGAAAAAGTTGAGCACCATAACCTTTCTCTTCTAGCAAAAAATCGCCGGAGAGCCTCCAGTAGCTCCTTGCTGACGGCGCGCCGGCCGTCTCCTCCGAAGTGTCGTGAGAAACGCCGGTCTCTGATACCACTTGATGAGGAGCGAACCTCGAGACGAGGGTCGATCCGTTGTTGGCCCGATCTTTCACGGCAGAAACCTCCATCGCAGCAGGAACAAGTCGCGGGTTTACGAAGATGTTCGCAAATCCCACGGAAACAGCACGCCAACCCCTCAATCCGAAGGAATAACGTGGACGAACCGTATAGGCTCAGCTTGTAGTCCCCTACGCGTCGCGTCGCAGGCACTCACACGCCAGTAGAGATTTTGACAAGAATTCTCTAAACTCGATAATGGCCGACGGCCGAAACACACGCGGTGTCTAATTCATCTCAAAATAACCTCCCTGTTACATACGCACGTACTCAGCTTTATAATAGCTGATCCTTCTAACTTGACTCACAAGAAGAAAATCAATATTTGACCCAATGTCTAACTCACGGCTGAAAAATAAAAGTAATAAAAAAACAACCTAGCTAACTTGATCTCCACGCGCCGTGTGTGATTAGGCGGCCCCCATCCTGATTGGCAGAGAGATAAAAACGACCATGGAGATCTCATCGGTGAGCATGCCTTTTCCTTGGGTGGTAAAAAGAGGAATAAGAGCTCAAATATTATTTTGATTGCTTGCCGTTTGAACAAAAGATATTGTGACGTCCACGTGAAGTTGTAGGACTGGTGTGAATATCTTCTCCATCTAACCGAACGTAGCAAACCTTGGCCTACTTCTTCATGCACGCCTATGTAGCTTCTACTAAATCTTTGACTGGGCCCACTTGCATGCATGTGTTTCCCTTGGTTGCCTGATGCATACGAGCATGTAAGCACGTCTGTGTATTTTGCCCAAGATACAAACAAACACATCTTTTGTACAGCCATGACATGTTTATACATGGCACCTGATAATTCTTTAATCCTTGGTGCATCTGATAAATCAACACAGAAAATACCAGTACTAGAGGTAGTCGCGTCCATATCAGAAACATCATATGATCCATCTATCTTTAAAAAGCCCATGATATATCAAGATCGTGACATCTCAAGATCACGAGAGAGAGAGATTAAACACATAGCTACCGGTACAAACCCTCAGCCCCGAGGGTGGACTACTCCCTCCTCATCGTGGTGGCCGCCGGGATGATGAAGATAGCCACCGGTGATGATTTCCCCCTCCCACGGGGTGCCGGAACGGGCTCGCGATTGGTTTTCGGTGGCTACAGAGGCTTGCGGCGGCGGAACTTCCGATCTAGGGCTTCCCCGATGGGTTTCGGAATATTTGGCAATTTATAGTGCAAAGAGGGGGTGCGGGAGACCACCAAGGTGGGCACAACCCACCTGGGCGCGCTAGGGGGCCCTGGCACGCCCTGGTGGGTTGTGCCCCCCTCGGGCACCCCCCAGGTGCAGCTCAGGCCCATTGGGTTCCTTCTAGTCCAAGAAAGATCTCCGTAAAGTTTCGTTGCGTTTGGACTCTGTTTGATATTGATTTCCTGCGATGTAAAAACAAGCAAAAAAACAGCAACTGGCACTGGGCACTGGGTCAATAGGTTAGTCCCAAAAATGATATAAAGTTGCCATAAAATGATTGTAAAACACACAAGAATGATAAAATAACAGCATGAATACTTCATAAATTATAGATACATTGGAGACGTATCAGCATCCCCAAGCTTAATTCCTACTCGTCCTTGATTAGGTAAATGATAAAAGAAATAATTTATAAAGTGTGAATGCTAGCAAAGTGCATAAGTTTGATCAATGATAATTTAAATCACTTTTCCTAGCATCATAACAGCAATTCTTTCTTATACAACTTCTCATGTTATAGTAGCAACCAATTCACATGTTAAGGTTCAAACAATGAATTCTCTTGAAACTCAACAACCTATGTTCTCAGTCAACAAGCAATTATAATTCAACTTATTCAACAGAGTTTAAGTAAGAGCTCCACATACTCAACCATCTTATAGTCTTCTATGATTGCTAACACTCACCGCATACACATGAGCAAAACGTTTCAACCGGACACATAGAAAGATAGGGGCTTATTGTTTTGCCTCCCAACGTATTCACCTCAAGGGTGATGTCAACAATAATAACTCATGCTACCCATATTCAACTGGACATATGTGCATAGATCTTTCCTCACCACATGATGCTTTCCAAAGGAGAAAAATAAAAAGGAATAGAGAGAAAAACTTTGACCCTTGCATAAAAGTAAATACATAAAAGTAAAAGATAGGCCCTTCGCAGAGGGAAGCAGAGGTTGCCATGCGCTTATTTGTTTGTATGGTCAATCCCTTAGTGCAAAAGAACGTCACGTTGTACTACCCCTAAAGATGGCAACCTTTATTATACAGTCTGTCCCTTTTATTCTTTGCCATCCAAGTTCGTACAACGCTCGATTTTCTCTTACACTAAATGATCTCACTTTTAGAAGCAATTTTTATTGCCTTATTGCACCGATGACAACTTACTTGAAGGATCTTGCTCAATCCTTAGGTAGGTATGGTGGACTCTTGAAGATAAGATTTGGGTTTAAGGGTTTTTGGATGCACAAGTAGTATCTCTACTTGGTGCGGAATTTTTGGCTAGCCAAGATGGGGGGCAAGCACCACATGTTGAAGGATCTATGACAATATAACTTCTATGTGAATATGAACAAACATAAATCATTACGTTTTCTTCTCCAACGTCAACAATTTTGGCATATAATATTTTGATGGGGGCTCACAATCACAAAAGTTTTCCAAGATAGTGTATTTGCATGTGAAAGTTCTCTTCCTTCTACTAATCATTCGTGAATTGCTTGTATGACCAATATTGTGATTGTCAAGCCTCAAAATATTTCACTTTCTAAACCCAATGTGAAGCTACCACTAGGCATGATATGATTTCAACTTCATGACATTCAATTTATTCAACAATTTATCATAGGATATAAGTGAAGCACAAGAGTAAATGGCAAACTACTCCAAAAAGATATAAGTGAAGATCATGCGAGTAGTTAAGTAAATAGATAGCTATGTGAGGACTCTCTCTTATTTAAAAGTTTCAGATCTAAGTATATTATTAAAACAGCAAGCAAAAATAAAATAAAATGATATTCCAAGAATAGCACAACTCATGTGAAGAAGCAAAAACTTAGGCTCAACCGATACTAACCGATAATTGTGGAAGAAGAAAGGTGGGATGCCTACCGGGCATCCCCAAGCTTAGATGCTTGAGAATTCTTGAAATATTATCTTGGGGTGCCTTGGGCATCCCCAAGCTTGAGCTTTTGTGTCTCCTTAATTCCTTTTATATCACGGTTTCCCTAAATCTTAAAAACTTCATCCACACAAAACTCAACAAGAACTAATGAGATAAGTTAGGATAAACCAATGCAAAAACTTTATCATTCTCTACTGTAGAAAATCACTAAAATTATTATTCAACATTGCATACTAAATGCCTCTGCATATTTAATACTCCTATCCTCAAATAGAATCATTAAACAAGCAAACATATGCAAACATTAAAAACATAACAGCAATCTGCGAAAATAGTACAGTCTGTAAAGAATGCAAGAGTATGCATACTTATTCAACTTCAAAAATTATGAAAATTTACCACACTATAGAAAATTTATCAGAGCTTATTATGAAAAAAGTTTCAACATTTTATCACATTCTGACTTTTCTAGGGAATTTTTGCAACAACGGTAAACTTTCTGTTTTGAAACGGCAACATGTATACTTGCAAAATAAGCATGGTAAAGGCTACCCTTGACATTTTTATTGAAAATAAAGATGCAAAACATTATTCTAAATAACATAAATCAAATACTAGCATGATGCTCCAAGCAAAACACATAGCATGTGACGAATGAAAACATAGCTCCAAGTGAGGTTACCGATAATGTTGGAGACGAAAGAGGGGATGCCTTCCGGGGCATCCCCAAGCTTAGTTGCTTGGATATTCCTTGAATATTACCTTGGGTTGCCTTGGTAATCCCCAAAGCTTAGGTTCTTGTCACTCCTTATTCTCCTCATATTGACATCTCACCCAAAACTTGAAAACTTCAATCACACAAAACTTAACGGAACTTCGTGAGATGCGTTAGTATGATAAAGAGCAAACCATTTCACTTTGGTACTGTCAAAGACAAGATTCATAATTGTTTACAAACAATGCCTACTGTAGCATATCATTTCCAAAATTTATATTGAGCAATATAAGCCATAGAAACTAGAAAACAAGCAAACTATGCATTAAAAACAGAATCTGTCAAAAACAGAACAGTCTGTAGTAATCTGTACTCCAACCATACTTCTGCTACTCCAAAAATTCTGACAAATTAGGACAATGTAGAGAATTTTTATACCTATCACCTGTAAAAAATTCAGATCAAAATCACGTTCCAGTGAATTTTCAAATTTCCTGGACTGAGCGCAAAAGTTTCCGTTTTTGCACAGATTCAAGTCAACTATCATCCACACTATCCCAAAGGCTTTACTTGGTACTTTATTGAAACAAAAGCAATAAAACATGATTACCACAGTAGCATAATCATGTTAACACACAAAAACAGTAGGGGTAAATGTTGGGTTGTCTCCCAACAAGCGCTTTTCTTTAATGCCTTTTAGCTAGGCATGATGATTTCGATGATACTCGCACAAAAGATAAGAATTGAAACACAAAGAGAGCATCATGAAGCACATGACTAGCACATTTAAGTCTAACCCACTTCCTATGCATAGGGATTTTGTGAGCAAACAACTTATGGGAACAACAATCAACTAGCATAGGAAGGCAAAACAAACATAACTTCAAGATTTTCAACATAAAGAGAGGAAACTTGATATTAGTGAGAAGCCTACAAGCATATGTTCCTCTCTCATAATAATTTTCAGTAGCATCATGAATGAATTCAACAATATAAATATCACATAGCGCATTCTTTTCATGATACATAAGCATAGAAATTTTGTTACTCTCCGCATAAGCAAAATTTATTCTCATCAATAGTAGTGGGAGCAAACTCAACAAAATAACTATCATGTGATTGAAAATTAAAATCATTATGACAAGTTTCATGGTTATTATTATTCAATATAGCATACATGTCATCACCATAATCATCATAGATAGCAACTTTGTTGTCATAATCAATTGAAACCTCTTCCAAAATAGTGGATTCATCACTAAATAAAGTCATGACCTCTCCAAATGCACTTTCATCAATATAATCATCATAAATAGGAGGCATGCATTCATTATAATAAATTTTCTCATCAAAACTTGGGGGACTAAAAATATCATCTTCATCAAACATAGCATCCCCAAGCTTATGGCTTTGCATATCACTAGCATCATGGATATTCAAAGAATTCATGCTAACAAAATTGCAATCATGCTCATCATTCAAATATTTTGTGCCAAACATTTTATTGACTTCTTCTAACAATTGAGCACAATTTTCTGATCCATCATTTTCAAGAAAGATATTATAAATATGATCAATAATATGATGCAACCTCGATTCCATTTTTATGTAGTTTTCTTTTATAAACCAAACTAGTGATAAAACAAGAAACTAAAAGATTCAATTGCAAGATCTAAAGATATACCATCATGCACTCACCTCCCCGGCAACGGCGCCAGAAAAGAGCTTCGTTGACGGGATGTGAGTGCCGCTTTCCTAACCTCCCCGGCAACAGTGCCAGAAAAGAGCTTGATGTCTACTATGCAACTTTATTCTTGTAGACTCGTGTTGGGCCTCCAAGCGCAGAGTTTTGTAGGACAATAGCAATTTTCCCTCAAGTGGATGACCTAAGGTTTGTCAATCCGTGGGAGGCGTTGGATGAAGATAGTCTCTCTCAAACAACCCTGCAACCAAATACAAGAAATCTCTTGTGTCCCCAACACACCCAATACAATTGCAAATTGTATAGGTGCACTAGTTCGGCGAAGAAATGGTGATAAAAGTGTAATATTGGTGGTAGAAATGTATTTTTATAATCTGAATAAATAAAAACAGCAAGGTAGCAAATAGAAAACGGGCACAAAAACGATATTGCAATGCTTGAAAATGAGGCCTAGGGTCCGTACTTTCGCTAGTGCAATCTCTCAACAATGCTAACATAGTTGGATCATATGATTATCCCTCAAAGTGCAATAAAGAATCACTCCCGAGTTCCTATTAGCGGAGAACAAAAGGTAGAAATTGTTTGTAGGGTACGAAACCACCTCAAAGCTATTCTTTCCGATCAATCTATCCTAGAGTTTGTACTAAAATAACGCAAGCTATTCTTTCCAATCGATCTAATCAAGAGTTCGTACTAAAATAACACCATATGACACAGATCAACCAACTCTAATGTCACCTAGATACTCCAATGTCACCACGAGTATCCGTGAGTTAATTCTACGATATGCATCAAACAACTTCATGATCATAATATTCAATCCACACAAAGAACTACAAGGGGACCCCAAAGTTTCTATCGGAGAAAAGATAATAAAAACGTGCATCAACCCCTATGCATAGATTACCCCAATGTCATCGCGGGAATCCGCAAGTTGAGTGCCATAACATACATCAAGTGAATCAATATGATACCCCATTGTCACCTCAAGTATTCATACCGCAAGACATACATCATGTATTCTCAAATCTGAATATTCAATCCGACAAGACAAAACTGCAAAGGGTAAAGATTCAATTCATCACAACAAGAGTAGAGAGGGGAGAAACATCATATGATCCATCTATGTTAACAAATCCCATGATATATCAAGATCGTGACATCTCAAGATCACGAGAGAGAGAGAGAGATTAAACACATAGCTACCGGTAGAAACCCTTAGCCCCGAGGCTGGACTACTCCCTCATCATCGTGGTGGCCATCGGGATGATGAAGATGGCCACCGGTGATGATTTCCCCCTCCGGCGGGGTGCCGGAATGGGTTCCCGATTGGTTTTCGGTGGATACAAAGGCTTGCGGTGGCGGAACTTCCGATCTAGGGCTTCCCCGATGGGTTTCGGAATATTTGGGAATTTATAGTGCAAAGAGGGGGTGCGGGAGGCCACCGAGGTGGGCACAACCCACCTGGGCGCGCCCTGGTGGGTTGTGCCCCCCTCGGGGCACCCCCCCAGGTGCAGGTCAGGCCCATTGGGTTCCTTCTAGTCCAAGAAAAAACTCTGTAAAGTTTCGTTGCATTTGGACTCCGTTTGATATTGATTTCCTGCGATGTAAAAACAAGCAAAAAAATAGCAACTGGCACTGGGCACTGGGTCAATAGGTTAGTCCCAAAAAATGATATAAAGTTGCCATAAAATTATTGTAAAACACCTAAGAATGATAAAATAACAACATGAATACTTCATAAATTATAGATACGTTGGAGACGTATCAGTAACCCATGCCCAATTCCATTGCCGGAGGCACGGATCCGCCTCACCTTCCTCCTCTTCCTCTTCCTCCAGCTTCACGGCCTCCATGTTTGTGTCTGGCGCATGCTCCTCCTCCTCCTGTTCAGGAGAGTCTGGAGGCAGGCCGACAGCAATTCGAGCGGCGCGCCTGGCTAGGATCTCGTCCAGGAGCTCTAAGCGCCGCTTCGGATTAAGCATGGTATACGTGGTGATCCGTTGTCAGGCCATGAGTAACGGCAGATGCACGAGCTCGAGTGGATTGGACGGTGGTGGTGCAGAGGGGAAGGATATAGGGTGGAAATAGAACTTCTATGGTTGGGGTTGCACCGCTCGCCTTAAATAGCCAGATTCAGAGTCTCGGGCGATGCGTCAGAGCGGTGACACTCACGGGACCTCTATGTTTGTAACATCTACCGTCGGTCTCCTCAATTCTCCTATATGATCAAGCAGGTGGCCCGACCAGTGACCGGTCACAAAAACGTGACTGAGCCAAGCTCCTTATACTAGCCCTATATGTCCGGGCTGACTGGCACCCCTCATATCCAGCCCAAATCTAGGGCGGCTATGAGGAGGCCTGGGTGCGTCCGCCATGTCGGACTAACATGCAGAACCTAATGACCTACAAGTATAGGGGATCGCAACAGTCTTCGAGTGTAGTATTTCACCCATATTGATTCGACACAAGGAAGGGAAAGAATATTTATAAGCCTTAGTAGTTGAGTTGTCAATTCAACCACACCTGAGAAGCTACTTCCTTGCAGCAATTTATTAGTAGCACGGTAATATGATAGCAGTGAAAGCAGTAGTAACGGTAATAGTAGCAGCGTGTAGTAATTGGAACAACGGCAAAAACAGTAACTTGAGCAGAGACAGTATTACAAAAGTGTAGGCAATAGGGTAGTGATGGAGATTTGGATGAAATTCAATATGTAACAGTCATAACCTAGAGCGATACAGTAGCTCCAATTCCTCAATCATATGTAGGCATGTATTCGGTATATAGTCATACGTGCTTTTAGTAAGAACTTGCATGACATCTTTTGTCCTACCCTCCCATGGCAGCAGGGTCCTAATGGAAATTAAGGGTAATTAAGGTGCTCCTTTCAATAGAGAACCGGGAGAAAGCATTAGCAAATAGTGAATACGTGAACTCCTCAAATTACAGTCGTCCCCGGAGAGTATCCCAATTATTGTCACTTTGAAGTCTGCGGTTCAGAACGATAATTGGTGCATATAACTTGCATGTAAGATCAACATCTCAAGTATATAATCATGAAAGGCATAAGTGTTCAAATATGAAATCATGGCACTCGGGCCCTAGTGACAAGCATTAAGCATAAGAAAGTCATAGCGACATCAATCTCAGGACATAGTGGATATTAGGGATCAAGCCCTAACAAATTGACTCGATTACATAAGAAATCTCATCCATCTCCATCACCGTCCAACAAGTCTACAAAGGAATTACTCACTCCCGGTGGTGAGTATCATGGAATTGTTGATGGAGAAAGGTTGATGATGATGACGATGACGAATTCCACTCCCCGGAGCCTCGAACGCACTCCAGATTAGAGCCCCCAACAAAGAATAGGAGGTGGCGATGACTCCGTATCATAAAACATGATAAAATTTTCTCTCCGGATTTTTTCTCGGGAAGACGGAATATTTAGACTTGGAGTTCGGTCGGACGGAGGCTCATGGAGTCCACAAGCTCATAGGACGCGCCCCCAGGCTTCTGGCCTGCTGGTGGCCCCCCTTCGATAGTTCTTTGCTCCAATATTTTTCAATTTATTCCATAAAAAATCTCCGTAAAGTTTTGTCCAATTCCAAGAATTTTATTTCTGCACTAAAATAACACCAAGGTAATTCTGCTGAAAACAGCATCAGTTCGGGTTAGTTTCATCCAAATCATGCAAATTAGAGTCCAAAACAAAAGTAAAAGTGTTTGAAAAAGTAGATACGTTGGAGACGTATCAATACCCATGCAGACACTCATCGAAACCAACGGTCCGATGAGGACACCGCTCTGTCGCGCTGTCTGAGGGGCCAAATCCGACTATTTAAGCCGGAAGGCCCCCCAACCCTAGTGGTATTCCATTTCGCTCTCCTCAGCGCTGCCACCAATCCCCACCCCCATCTACTCGAAGCTCGTCGTCCGGAGCTCTGACCCGACAACGGATCACCATGTATGCGATGCTCACTCCGGGGCGTCAGCTGCAGCTCCAGGCTCGGCGTGCTCCTCAGATTGCGGTCAGTCTACCTCCGAACTCTCCAGGCATGAGGATGAGGAGGCGCCGGATGCCGCGATGGAGGAGGAGGAAGGCGAGGCAGAGTCGACGTTTCCGGTTGCCCAAGTCGGATTTGGCATGGGTAGCGCAGAAGCCTAGTACGAGGTCGCCCAAGCGGGGGAGGCGGCGGAGCAACATGCCATCCACTTGGAGGCGAAGGTAGAGGCAACCCGCTGCTATCTCTGCAAGGCATGAGCGAAAGTGGACGCAATCTTCGCGGCCATGGAGTCTGACAAGGAGCCAGAGCCGTGGGAGGCGGCCATCCACCAGGTGGCAAATCCATCCGGCACTGCAGACATGGAGGTCATCTACATCTGCGACGATGAATATGAGTAGTCTATGTGTATGAGATTATGATTGCACGATGTATTGCTCTTCGTGCATAGGCACGTATATATGATATACAAAGGTGGGCCACGGGCCTCAACTATACAAGAAACTAGGAGGCCGGCCCAATACACAATATGCACATAACACATATACTCAACACCCCCCCCCCCCCCCGCAGTCAGACCGGTACCGCGGCTGACGTAAAGACTGGACCGGAACTCCTCAAATGACGTCGTAGGCAAGCCCTTGGTCATGATATCGGCAAATTGTTGGCAAGTAGGGACGTGTAAAACACGAATATGGCCAAGGGCCACCTGTTCCCGAACAAAATGAATATCCAACTCAATATGCTTGGTCCATCGATGATGCATCGGGTTAGCGGAGAGGTAGACCACCGAGACGTTGTCGCAGTAGACCACTGTGGCACGGTGAACAGGGCAAGAGAGCTCCTGAAGCAGCTGGCGAAGCCACGAACACTCGGCGACAGTGTTGGCCACCGCACGATACTTAGCCTCAGCACTGGAACGAGAGACCGTAGGCTGCCGCTTGGACGACCACGAGATAAGTGAGGGTCCAAGGTAGACACAACAGCCCGAAGTGGAGCAACGAGTGTCAGGGCAGCCCGTCCAGTCTGCATCGGAGTAGGCGGTGAGGGCGGTGTCGATGGAGGCGTGAAGCGTGATGCCAAGATCCATAGTGTCATAGATATAGCGGAGAATCCGCTTGACGGCAGCCCAGTGAACGTCTCGAGGAGCATGCATATGATGACACACCTGCTGCACAGCATACTAGATCTCCGGTCGAGTCAGAGTGAGGTACTGGAGAGCACCAATGATAGACCGATAGAAAGCAGTATCCGAAGCAGGAGAACCATCCGTGGCAGAAAGCTTGGCCTTCGTATCAACAGGCGTAGCGGCGGGCTTGCAGTTAAGCATGTCGGCACGCTCCAAGAGCTCGTGAGCGTACTTCCGCTGATGAAGGAAGAAGCCATCCGGACGGCGCACCACCTCGACACCGAGGAAGTAGTGCAAAGGACCCAAGTCCTTGATGGCGAACTCAGCGCGAAGACGAGCCGTGAGCTGACTGAGGAGACCAGCTGTACATGTCGTCAGGATGATGTCGTTGACATAGAGCAGCAAGTAGGCCGTGTCAGAGCCCTGATGATAGACGAAGAGCGAGGCGTCCGAGCGGGTAGAGCGGAACCCAAGCTGGTGGAGAAACACCGCGATGCGCTGGTACCAAGCGCGCGGAGCCTGCTTGAGTCCGTACAAGGACCGCGAAAGTAGGCACACATGGTCGGGAAGTGCCGGGTCAACAAACCTGGTGGGCTGCTGGCAGAAGACCTGCTCCTCGAGGTGACCATGGAGGAAGGTGTTGGAGACGTCCATCTGGTGCACCGGCCAAGCACGGGAGACCGCAAGGTGGAGAACCGTGCGTATCGTGCCGGGCTTGACGACCGGAGCGAAGGTGTCGGTGAAGTCAATGCCAGTACGCTGTCGGAAGCCATGAATGACCCAGCGCGCTTTATAGCGATCAAGGGTACCATCAGGACGGAGCTTGTGTTTAAAGACCCACTTCCCGGTAATCACATTGGCGTGCCGGGGACGGGGAACAAGCTGCCACGTCCGGTTGTGCAACAGGGCGTCAAACTCCTCTTGCATCGCAACCATAGCAGGTCACGAAGAGCGGCTCGAACGGAGGACGGCAACGGCGACGGCTCAGAGGTGGACGCCGCATGGACGTAGTCATCCGAGGCATAGCGCGAGCTCGGGCGAAAAACGCCCGTACGGGCACGGGTGACCGGACTGGCCGCAGGCGCCGGGGGCACCGAGGAAGCCGGGGGCGCCGGGGGCGAGGGGGGCGGGGGCGCCGAGGGGGCCGCAGGCACCGGGGGCGCCGGGGGGGCGTGGGCGCCAAGGGGCCACGAGGGCCGCGAGCACCGAGGGGGCCGCGGGCACCGAGGGGGCCGCTGGCGCCAACCTCAGGGGCGCCGGTGGCGCCAGCGCCGCGGCTGTAGGAGGTGTCGCATGCGGGAGGCGCGCCTCAAAGCTAGGGGCGAGACAAGAGACGCGCGCGAGCGCCCTTGGAGAGGCGTTGAGGAGCCCGCGTCACCGGTGGCGGGAGGAACAGCCGGGGGTGCCTGCTGAAACGGAAACACATGCTCATCAAAGTAAACGCGCTATGAGGTGAACACACGGTGGGAGACGGGATCATAGCACCGATATCCCTTGGAGTTAGAGGGGTAGCCGATGAAGATGCAAGCGACAGATCAAGGTGCAAGCTTGTGAGAAGCAGTGTCAGCAGTGCTGGGATAGCAAAGGCACCCAAAAATACGCAAGTCGTCATAAGACGGGGCCGTACCAAAGAGAAGATGGTGAGGTGCGCAGTTCCACCGTGGGCGACAGGGTCTAAGGTTAAGAAGAAGTGATGCAGTGGCGAGTGCGTCCGGCCAGAAACGAGGCGGCACGTTGGCATGAAATAGGAGCGTGCGAACGCAGTCATTCAGAGTGCGAAGGACGCGTTCGGCTCGACCATTCTGCTGTGAAGTGTACGGGCATGTGAGGCGGAAAACTGTGTTGTGATGCGCCAAAAAAGTGCGGAAAGCGAGGTTGTCGAACTCTTTTCCATTGTCTGTCTGAAGCGCAAGGATGGGATTCCCAAACTGCATGTGGACATAGGAGTAAAAGGCCATCAAGGTAAAGAGTGCATCTGACTTTCTGCGCAAAGGAAAAGTCCACACATAATGAGAATAATCATCAAGAATGACCAGATAATATAAATAGCCCGAGTTACTGGGAACCGGAGAGGTCCACACATCGCTATGAATCAATTGAAAAGGAAAAGAAGCAATGGTGGTGGAATTATTAAACGGCAGGCGAACATGTTTGCCGACTTGACGGGCATGACAAGTGTGATCCTCGATCTTATTGCAACTGAAACTGAAACTCCTAAGAATATGACGAACTGTGACGGGGTTGGGATGACCCAAGCGAGCGTGCCAGAGATCGACTCCAGCGGAGAGAGCAACCGGTGCGGTGGTGGTGGATGAAGGCGAGTGCACCGGATAGAGCTCGTCAGGACTGTCACAGCGGTGAAGTACCATCCTGGTTCGAGCGTCTTTGACACAAAAACTGAGCTCGTCAAATTCAACAGTGACAGGATTTTCACGAGTGAAACAACGAATGAAAATGAGATTCTTAATCAGATGAGGTGACACAAGTATGTTAGACAAAGATAATGGAGTAGAACTAGAAGGAAAAGAAGTGTGCCCAACATGTGTGATAGGAAGTGTGGACCCGTCGCCGACAATGATGCGGCGGTCGGTGGAGACAGGAGTGAAGGAGGCAAGGTTACCAGGATGAGCAAACACGTGAGCCGTAGCACCGGTGTCCATGTACCAATTACCACCGCCAGCGTAGTTGTTCGGCGTAGGAGCAGCATGCAGCGTGGTGAGGAGCACCGGGTCCCAGGGCGCCAGCGGCAGGGCCAGCGAGGGGGACGGAGACGCCATGGGGAAGCCGTAGCCGCCGCTCAGCTGCTGCAGGTGCTGGGCGCCGTCTGGCTGCTGCCCAGCGGGCTAGTGCTGGCCCGCGGACAATCCCCACCGGTACCCGGGATACCCGTACACGGGCAGAGCCCCGTACGCAGGTGGAGCCCCATACGCAAGCGGAGCCCCGTATGTGGAAGCGGGCGGAGCCCCGTATGCCCCGTACGTAGGATTCCCGTATGTGGGAACGGGCGCGTCGAACACCTCGCGCGACAGCAAGGGGTCGACGGGCAGAGTCGGCGACGATGGACTGGCCGGAGAGCGCCGGCGGTGGGTACGCCAGCGGGGGCAGCGGAGCCGAGCCGTACGGCAAGTCGGGGCGGGCTGGCGGGGCGACGCCGGACGCGTCGTAGGTGGCGGCTGATGTCTACTACGCAACCTTCTTCTTGTAGACATTGTTGGGCCTCCAAGTGCAGAGATTTGTAGGACAGTAGCAAATTTCCCTCAAGTGGATGACCTAAGGTTAATCAATTCGTGGGAGGCGTAGGATGAAGATGGTCTCTCTCCAGCAACCCTGCAACCAAATAACAAAGTGTCTCTTGTGTCCCCAACACACCCAATACAATGGTAAATTGTATAGGTGCACTAGTTCGGCGAAGAGATGGTGATACAAGTGCAATATGGATGGTAGATATAGGTTTTTGTAATCTGAAAATATAAAAACAGCAAGGTAACTAATGATAAAAGTGAGCACAAACGGTATTGCAATGCATTGAAACAAGGCCTAGGGTTCATACTTTCACTAGTGCAAGTTCTCTAAAAAATAATAACATAATTGGATCATATAACTATCCCTCAACATGCAACAAAGAGTCACTCCAAAGTCACTAATAGCAGAGAACAAACGAAGAGATTATTGTAGGCTACGAAACCACCTCAAAGTTATCCTTTCTGATCGATCTATTCAAGAGTCCGTAGTAAAATAACACGAAGCTATTCTTTTTGTTCGATCTATCATAGTGTTCGTACTAGAATAACACCTTAAGACACAAATCAACCAAAACCTTAATGTCACCTAGATACTCCAATGTCACCTCAAGTATCCGCGGGGATGATTATATGATATGCATCACACAATCTCAGATTCATCTATTCAACCAACACAAAGAACTTCAAAGAGTGCCCCAAAGTTTCTACCGGAGAGTCAAGACGAAAACGTGTGCCAACCCCTATGCATAAGTTCACAAGGTCACTGAACCCGCAAGTTGATCACCAAAACATACATCAAGTAGATCACGTGAATATCCCATTGTCACCACAGATAAGCACATGCAAGACATACATCAAGTGTTCTCAAATCCTTAAAGACTCAATCCGATAAGATAACTTCAAAGGGAAAACTCAATCCATTACAAGAGAATAGAGGGGGGGAACATCATAAGATCCAACTATAATAGCAAAGCTCGCGATACATCAAGATCGTGCCAAATCAAGAACACGAGAGAGAGATCAAACACATAGCTACTTGGTACATCCCTCAGCCCCGAGGGTGAACTACTCCCTCCTCATCATGGAGAGCGCCGGGATGATGAAGATGGCCACCGGTGAGGGATCCCACCTCCGACAGGGTGCCGGAACAGGGTCCCGATTGGTTTTTGGTGGCTACATAGGCATGCGGCAGTGGAACTCCTGATCTAGGTTATGTTCTGGGGGTTTCTGTATATATATAAGAGGTTTTGGCGTCGGAAACAAGTCAGGGGGTCTCCGAGGCGGCCACGAGGTAGGGGGCATGCCCAGGGGGTAGGGCGCGCTGTTGGAATCGTAGCATAATTTTAAAATTTTCCTACGTTCACCAAGATGCATCTATGGAGTGTACTAGCAACGAGGGGAAGGGAGTGCATCTACATACCCTTGTAGATCGCGAGCGGAAGCGTTCCAATGAACGTGGATGACGGAGTCGTACTCGCCGTGATCCAAATCACCGATGACCGAGTGCCGAACGGACGGCACCTCCGCGTTCAACACACGTACGGTGCAGCGACGTCTCCTCCTTCTTGATCCAGCAAGGGGGAAGGAGAGGTTGATGGAGATCCAGCAGCACGACGGCGTGGTGGTGGATGTAGCGGGTCTCGTGCAGGGCTTCGCCGAGCTTCTACGAGAGAGAGAGAGGTGTTGCAGGGGAGGAGGGAGGCGCCCAAGGCTGTTGTATGCTGCCCTCCCTCCCCCCTTATATAGGCCCCCTGGGGGGGCGC
Source organism: Triticum aestivum (assembly GCF_018294505.1). Taxonomy (NCBI): domain Eukaryota; kingdom Viridiplantae; phylum Streptophyta; class Magnoliopsida; order Poales; family Poaceae; genus Triticum; species Triticum aestivum. The sequence continues at coordinate 157,224,733 of NC_057814.1, forward strand.
CGGCCCCTGGAGATCAGATCCAAGGGGGGGGCGGCGGCCAAGTGGGGGGGAAGGGGTGCCTTGCCCCCCAAGGCAAGGGGGAACTCCCCCCCCCCCCTAGGGTTCCCAACCCTAGGCGCATGGGGGGAGGCCCAAGGGGGGCGCCCCAGCCCACTAGGGGCTGGTTCCCTTCCACTTTCAGCCCACGGGGCCCTCCGGGACAGGTGGCCCCACCCGGTGGACCCCCGGGACCCTTCCGGTGGTCCCGGTACAATACCGATAACCCCCGAAACTTTCCCGGTGGCCGAAACTGGACTTCCTATATATAATTCTTCACCTCCGGACCATTCCGGAACCTCTCGTGACGTCCGGGATCTCATCCGGGACTCCGAACAACTTTCGGGTTTCCGCATACATATATCTCTACAACCCTAGCGTCACCGGACCTTAAGTGTGTAGACCCTACGGGTTCGGGAGACATGCAGACATGACCGAGACGCCTCTCCGGTCAATAACCAACAGCGGGATCTGGATACCCATGTTGGCTCCCACATGTTCCACGATGATCTCATCGGATGAACCACGGTGTCGAGGATTCAATCAATCCCGTATACAATTCCCTTTGTCAATCGGTATGTTACTTGCCCGAGATTCGATCGTCGGTATCCCAATACCTTGTTCAATCTCGTTACCGGCAAGTCTCTTTACTCGTACCGCAATGCATGATCCCGTGACTAACGCCTTAGTCACATTGAGCTCATTATGATGATGCATTACCGAGTGGGCCCAGAGATACCTCTCCGTCATACGGAGTGACAAATCCCAGTCTCGATCCGTGCCAACCCAACAGACACTTTCGGAGATACCCGTAGTGCACCTTTATAGTCACCCAGTTACGTTGTGACGTTTGGCACACCCAAAGCACTCCTACGGTATCCGGGAGTTGCACGATCTCATGGTCTAAGGAAAAGATACTTGACATTGGAAAAGCTCTAGCAAACGAAACTACACGATCTTTTATGCTATGCTTAGGATTGGGTCTTGTCCATCACATCATTCTCCTAATGATGTGATCCCGTTATCAATGACATCCAATGTCCATAGTCAGGAAACCATGACTATCTGTTGATCAACGAGCTAGTCAACTAGAGGCTTACTAGGGACAGGTTGTGGTCTATGTATTCACACATGTATTACGATTTCCGGACAATACAATTATAGCATGAATAATAGACAATTACCATGAACAAAGAAATATAATAATAACCATTTATTATTGCCTCTAGGGCATATTTCCAACAGTCTCCCACTTGCACTAGAGTCAATAATCTAGTTACATTGTGATGAATCGAACACCCATTGCGTCCTGGTGTTGATCATGTTTTGCCCTAGTGAGAGGTTTAGTCAACGGATCTGCTACATTCAGGTCCGTATGTACTTTACAAATATCTATGTCTCCATTTTGAACACTTTCACGAATGGAGTTGAAGCGACGCTTGATATGCCTGGTCTTCCTGTGAAACCTGGGCTCCTTGGCAAGGGCAATAGCCCCAGTGTTGTCACAGAAGAGAGTCATCGGGCCCGACGCATTGGGAATCACCCCTAGGTCGGTAATGAACTCCTTCATCCAGACTGCTTCCTGTGCTGCCTCCAAGGCTGCCATGTACTCCGCTTCACATGTAGATCCCGCCACGACGCTTTGCTTGCAACTGCACCAGCTTACTGTTCCTCTATTCAAAATATACATGTATCCGGTCTGTGACTTCGAGTCATCCAGATCTGTGTCGAAGCTTGCGTCGACGTAACCCTTTACGACGAGCTCTTCGTCACCTCCATAAACGAGAAACATATCCTTAGTCCTCTTCAGGTACTTCAGGATATTCTTGACCGCTGTCCAGTGTTCCTTGCCGGGATTACTTTGGTACCTTCCTACCAAACTTACGGCAAGGTTTATATCAGGTCTGGTACACAGCATGGCATACATAATAGACCCTATGGCCGAGGCATAGGGGATGACACTCATCTGTTCTATATCTTCTGCCGTGGTCGGGCATTGAGCCGTGCTCAATTGCACACCTTGCAATACAGGCAAGAACCCCTTCTTGGACTGATCCATACTGAACTTCTTCAATATCTTGTCAAGGTATGTACTCTGTGAAAGACCAATGAGGCGTCTTGATCTATCTCTATAGATCTTGATGCCTAATATATAAGCAGCTTCTCCAAGGTCCTTCATTGAAAAACACTTATTCAAATAGGCCTTTATACTTTCCAAGAATTCTATATCATTTCCCATCAATAATATGTCATCCACATATAATATGAGAAATGCTACAGAGCTCCCACTCACTTTCTTGTAAACACAGGCTTCTCCATAAGTCTGTGTAAACCCAAACGCTTTGATCATCTCATCAAAGCGAATGTTCCAACTCCGAGATGCTTGCACCAGCCCATAGATTGAGCGCTGGAGCTTGCACACTTTGTTAGCATTCTTAGGATCGACAAAACCTTCCGGCTGCATCATATACAACTCTTCCTTAAGGAAGCCATTAAGGAATGCCGTTTTGACGTCCATCTGCCATATCTCATAATCATAGTATGCGGCAATTGCTAACATGATTCGGACGGACTTCAGCTTCGCTACGGGTGAGAAAGTCTCATCGTAGTCAACCCCTTGAACTTGTCAATAACCCTTAGCGACAAGTCGAGCTTTGTAGATGGTCACATTACCATCTGCGTCCGTCTTCTTCTTAAAGATCCATTTGTTTTCTATGGCTCGCCGCTCATCGGGCAAGTCAGTCAAAGTCCATACTTTGTTTTCATACATGGATTCTATCTCGGATTTCATGGCTTCTAGCCATTTGTCGGAATCCGGGCCCGCCATCGCTTCTTCATAGTTCGAAGGTTCACCGTTGTCTAACAACATGATTTCCAGGACAGGGTTGCCGTACCACTCTGGTGCGGAACGTGTCCTTGTGGACCTACGAAGTTCAGCAACTTGATCTGAAGCTTCATGATCATCATCATTAACTTCCTCCCCAGTCGGTGTAGGCACCATAGGAACATTTTCCCGCGCTGCGCTACTTTCCGGTTCGGAAGGGGTGACTATCACCTCATCAAGTTCCACTTTCCTCCCACTCAATTCTTTCGAGAGAAACTCCTTCTTAGAAAGGACCCGTTCTTGGCAACGAAGATCTTGCCTTCGGATCTGAGGTAGAAGGTATACCCAATAGTTTCCTTAGGGTATCCTATGAAGACGCATTTTTCCGATTTGGGTTCGAGCTTTTCAGGTTGAAGTTTCTTGACATAAGCATCGCATCCCCAAACTTTTAGAAACGACAGCTTAGGTTTCTTCCCAAACCATAATTCATACGGTGTCGTCTCAACGGATTTAGACGGTGCCCTATTTAAAGTGAATGCGGCAGTCTCTAAAGCATAACCCCAAAATGAGAGCGGTAAATCGGTAAGAGACATCATAGATCGCACCATATCCAATAGAGTGCGATTACGACGTTCGGACACACCATTTCTCTGAGGTGTTCCAGGCGGCGTGAGTTGTGAAACTATTCCACATTTCCTTAAGTGTGTACCAAATTCGTGACTTAAATATTCTCCACCACGATCTGATCGTAAGAATTTTATTTTTCTGTCACGTTGATTCTCGACTTCACTCTGAAATTCCTTGAACTTTTCAAAGGTTTCAGACTTGTGTTTCATTAGGTAGACATACCCATATCTACTTAAATCATCAGTGAGAGTGAGAACATAACGATATCCTCCGCGAGCCTCAACACTCATTGGACCACACACATCGGTATGTATGATTTCCAATAAGTTGGTTGCTCGCTCCATTGTTCCGGAGAACGGAGTCTTGGTCATCTTACCCATGAGGCATGGTTCGCACGTGTCAAATGATTCGTAATCAAGAGACTCCAAAAGTCCATCTGCATGGAGCTTCTTCATGCGCTTGACACCAATGTGACCAAGGCGGCAGTGCCACAAGTATGTGGGACTATCGTTATCAACTTTACATCTTTTGGTATTCACACTATGAATATGTGTAACATCACGTTCGAGATTCATCAAAAATAAACCATTGACCAGCGGGGCATGACCATAAAACATATCTCTCAAATAAATAGAACAACCATTATTCTCAGATTTAAATGAGTAGCCATCTCGAATTAAACGAGATCCAGATACAATGTTCATGCTCAAAGCTGGCACTAAATAACAATTATTGAGGTTTAAAACTAATCCCGTGGGTAGATGCAGAGGTAGCGTGCCAACGGCGATCACATCGACCTTGGAACCATTCCCGACGCGCATCGTCACCTCGTCCTTTGCCAGTCTCCGTTTATTCCGTAGTTCCTGCTTTGAGTTACAAATATGAGCAACCGCACCGGTATCAAATACCCAGGAGCTACTACGAGTAGTGGTAAGGTACACATCATTTACTAGTATATCACATATACCTTGGGTGTTGCCGGCCTTCTTCTTGTCCGCTAAATATTTGGGGCAGTTCCGCTTCCAGTGACCACTTCCCTTGCAATAAAAGCACTCAGTCTCGGGCTTGGGTCCGTTCTTTGACTTCTTCCCGGTAACTGGCTTACCGGGGGCGGCAACTCCTTTGCCGTCCTTCTTGAAGTTTTTTCTTACCCTTGCCCTTCTTGCACTTAGTGGTTTTATTCACCATCAACACTTGATGTTCTTTTCTGATCTCTACCTCAGCTGATTTCAGCATTGAATATACCTCGGGAATGGTCTTTTCCATCCCCTGCATATTGTAGTTCATCACAAAGCTCTTGTAGCTTGGTGGAAGCGACTGGAGGATTCTGTCAATGACCGCGTCATCCGGGAGATTAACTCCCAGCTGAGACAAGCGGTTGTGCAACCCAGACATTCTGAGTATGTGCTCACTAACAGAACTGTTCTCCTCCATTTTACAGCTGAAGAACTTGTCGGAGACATCATATCTCTCGACCCGGGCATGAGCTTGAAAAACCAGTTTCAGCTCCTCGAACATCTCATATGCTCCATGTTTCTCAAAACGCTTTTGGAGACCCGGTTCTAAGCTGTAAAGCATGCCGCACTGAACGAGGGAGTAATCATCAGCACGCTGCTGCCAAGCGTTCATAACGTCTTGGTTCTCAGGGATTGGTGCTTCACCTAGCGGTGCTTCTAAGACATAATCTTTCTTGGCTGCTATGAGGATGATCCTCAGGTTCCGGACCCAGTCCGTATAGTTGCTGCCATCATCTTTCAGCTTGGTTTTCTCTAGGAACGCGTTGAAATTGAGGACAGCGTGGGCCATTTGATCTACAATACATAGTGTAAAGATTTAGACTAAGTTCATGATAATTAAGTTCATATAATCAAATTATTTAATGAACTCCCACTTAGATAGACATCCCTCTCGTCATCTAAGTGAAACATGATCCGAATTCGACTAGGCCGTGTCCGATCATCACGTGAGACGGACTAGTCAAGATCGGTGAACATCTCCATGTTGATCGTATCTTCTATACGACTCATGCTCGACCTTTCGGTCCTCCGTGTTCCGAGGCCATGTCTGTACATGCTAGGCTCGTCAAGTGAACCTAAGTGTATTGTGTGTGTTCCGAGGCCATGTCTGTACATGCTAGGCTCGTCAACACCCGTTGTATTCGAACGTTAGAATCTATCACACCCGATCATCACGTGGTGCTTCGAAACAACGAACCTTCGCAACGGTGCACAGTTAGGGTGAACACTTTCTTGAAATTATTATAAGGGATCATCCTACTTGCTACCGTCGTTCTAAGCAAATAAGATGCAAAAACATGATAAACATCACATGCAATCAAATAGTGACATGATATGGCCAATATCATCATGCTCCTTTGATCTCCATCTTCGGGGCACCATGATCATCTTTGTCACCGGCATGACACCATGATCTCCATCATTGTGTCCTCATGAAGTCGTCACGCCAATGATTACTTCTACTTCTATGGCTAACGTGTTTAGCAATAAAGTAAAGTAATTTACATGGCGTTTATTTAATGACACGCAGGTCATACAAAATAATAAAGACAACTCCTATGGCTCCTGCCGGTTGTCATACTCATCGACATGCAAGTCGTGATTCCTATTACAAGAATATGATCAATCTCATACATCACATATATCATTCATCACATCTTCTGGCCATATCACATCACATAGCACTTGCTGCAAAAACAAGTTAGACGTCCTCTAATTGTTGTTGCAAGTTTTTACGTGGTTTGTAGGTTTCTAGCAAGAACGTTTTCTTACCTACGTATAACCACAACGTGATTTGCCAATTTCTATTTACCCTTCATAAGGACCCTTTTCATCGAATCCGTTTCGACTAAAGTAGGAGAGACAGACACCCGCTAGCCACCTTATGCAACTTGTGCATGTCAGTCGGTGGAACCAGTCTCACGTAAGCGTACGTGTAAGGTCGGTCCGGGCCGCTTCATCCTACAATGCCGCCGAAACAAGAAACGACTAGTAGCGGCAAGAAGAATTGGCAAACTCAACGCCCACAACTACTTTGTGTTCTACTCGTGCATAGTAACTACGCATAGGCCTGGCTCTGATACAACTGCTTTGTGTTCTACTCAGTGGATGCCAAAGATTTAAATGGTGTGAGTAATAATTTGTTGCCAAGGACATAGAAATTATCAAATTAGGGTAGCAGATCGATAGGGAGTATACGCACCAAATCTTGCAGGATAGTTATAGAGACCACAATTCAAGCGGAAGAAATCCTATACGGCAATGAAGTATGGAACTGTTGTCAGGCCGACATGTGACAGCCATAAAAGAAAGAAACAATAAACTGAAACCATTGACGAAAATCTAATCGGTGTGTTGAACGCGCTAAGACGATTATCTATGAGAAAAGAAAAACATGAAAGAAAAACAAAGAAACCGGGTTGAACATAGATGGGCTGGTCCAGCCGCATGGGAGGCCACGAGCTCATTTCTTTCTTTTTCTTTCATGATTTTTTATTTCATTTTTATTTCTGTTTATACTTTCAAATATTTTAAATAAATATATTACAAAAACATTGAATGTCTATAGAGAAAATGTTTCTCATGTGTATGTAAAATGAGTACAGAAATATACAATGTGTGTGAAAAAAGTTGATTGTGTATTTAAATAATGTTAATCAGTTATTTGAATAAAAAATGTTAAACAAGTATTCTAAACATGTTAATCAGGCATTTTATAAATGTTAAATATGTATAGGAAAAATAGTGAATTTGTATTAAAAAAATCTTATGTTGTATTTAAAAAATGTTAAACTTGTATTTCAAAAAAATGTTAATCAAGCATTTGGAAATGTTAAATGTATATAGAAAAATGTTGACCATGTATTTAAAAAATGTTAAAGTTGCATTTGAAAAAATGTTAATCAAGCATTTTGCAGAACAAATGTTGATCATGTGTTCAAATAATGGTAATCTTGCATTTGAAAAATGTTTAAAAGTGTGTATAGGAGAAATGTTGACCATGTGTTAAAAATGATAATCTTGTATTTGAAAGATCTTAATCAAGCATTTGAAAAATATTAAAATTATGTATAGAAAATCTTAACCATGTATCCAAAAAATGTTAATCCTGTATTTGAAAATGTCAATCAAGCATTTGAAAAATATTTAAAATGTGTATAGAAAAATGTTGACCATGTATTCAAAAAATATTATATTTGTATTTGAAAAATGTTAATCGAGCATTTGAAAAAATCTTTAAAATGTGTATAGACAAAATGTTAACTATGTATTAAAAATGTTAAATTTGTATTTGGAAAATGTTAATCAAGCATTTTAAAAATGTAAAAAAGAGTATAGAAAAGATGTTGACCATATATTAGAAAAAAAATCTTGACATATACAAAAATGTGGAATGAAAACTGAAAGAAACAACGAAAAAACAAAAAAAAAACCAAAGAAAATGAAAATAAAACTGAAGAAAAAATAAAACAATGCAAAAAGAGTGGAAAATGGGTAAAAAACAAAGAATAACAAAAATGTTGAAAACCAAGAAAGAAAGAAAGAAACAGAGAAAAAGAGGCAAAATGACTGAGAAAAGAAAACCCGATAAAAACAATGAAAGAAACAAAGAAAAACCAAAAAATAACAAAGAAGAAATAAGAAAACCAAACCAAAAACAAAAAAAATCGGAGAGACCGAATAAAAATGAAGCAAAAGAAAAGAAAAGAAGAAAAACCCAGCAAATAAGGAAACCGGGAAAAAACAGTGGAAATTGGGCTTGTTTCGCCTCAAGTATGTCGTGCCCTACTACTTCATCAGGAACCCGATGCTAGCCTGGTGGCTAGCACCACTGACAACTATCCAGGAGACTAGGGATTGAATCCCCCACGCGCTCCCTTTTTCTTCTCGTATCTCTTTTAAGTGTTCGTGAGTGGGTTGACGTGTTACTGTAGATGCTTCACGCAACGGATCCTTCTGTCTCGCGTGAAGCGAGATATAGCCTTTGTGCAACATAAAGCGTGCACGGGGAAGATGGAGATGCAATGGGGAATGTACTTAGATTCTTAGAATGTGTCCAAATCCCCACTAACGACCAGCCTAGCCCGTGTATGCTCCGATAGCTCGGGAAGAGAAGGCGATGTGGATGACGGTTGTGGATTGCTGAGATATAGTTCACCAAGGGCTAGAATGATTCAAGCGACGTGGCTCGCCGAGGTTGCGTGAAAATCAGGTAGTGTGGGGCTCCTATTTAGATATAGTAGATGAAGTTTGAGGTATTTGGATGCAACATATGTACGTATAGGGGGTGGATTTTCTATATACGTACGTATATGCTCTTAAATGTGTGTCTGTGTTGGTCTGCTCATCAGTCCGACCGATGGCACAAACTGAAATGCACAAGTTATTTGCCGCACATCAAGAAGGTGTAAGGAAGGATGTGGAGCGCCCATTTGGTGTGCTCCTGGACCATTCCACACCGTTCAGCTCGTTTATATGAACGGGGCGATATCAATAATATTATGACAACTTGCATTATTCTACACAACATGATAGTCGATGATGAAAAAGAAGAGGCGGGCAATATTATTGATTTGAATGAGCAAGCAAGCTCATCTGTTGTCATTGCATCAATATTTGTTCACGGTGACATACATGTATTTGTCGAGGTACTTAAAAGAGATGCTAGAATCCGGGATCGTCCAACACATAGAGCTCTAAAAATTGATTTGATGGAGCATATATGGAAAAAGTTTAGGGCACGGTAGATTATTTGCTTGTCTTGATCCATGTAATGCTAAATATGTTTTATATATTTTAATACTATTATATTGGCACTTTATTATTTATTATGGATCAATTATTTTGTGTTCATGTATTTACGCGAACAAGCAAAAAAAATATTATTTTTTTGCGGGGAGCAAAAATTTAGATTGATACATGACCCATGCCACACAGAGATCACAATGGTGAAGTACTACTATAGATCCTACAAAGTAATAAATGAGGATCCCTGTGTTACCACACATATGACACCACCCACTATGAAGGTAGTAACATGGAGTAGTAACATATGCATGTAATCCCTATGTCACTGAAAAATACACAGGAGCTCCTGGGTGTTCCACACCCCTATATGAATATTAAATGTAAAAAATACCAAAAAAATTCAAAAAAGATCTGAAATTTGGGGATATCAAACATGGGTTCTCAATCTACTCATGTGCGAAATTTCGTGAAAAATACCAGAAATGTATCCATGGCGAAGGAAATACTGTTCGAACAAACATCCATCCAAACAGTTTTTTCTATACACTAGAACTTTTTGTCTTTTTTGCCACGAATATGTTTTCTAGTATTTTTTCACGAAATTTCACACTAGAGTAGATCGGGAACCCAGGTTTGATATCCCAAAATCTCTGATTTTTTTTCAAATTTCTTGGTATTTTTTGAATTTAATGTTCGTATTGGAGTGTGGAGCATCCGAGTGCTACAAATCTGCTTCTCTATGTTAATACTCTAAATTATTCCTCACTATGACCAGCCTAATGTCATGTATATGACACTGGTCTATGTTACTACTACTTTTATAGTGGGGAGTAACATAGGGGTAGTGTCATAGGTGGTTGTATTTATTAGCTTGTAGACTCATTTTGTCTTGGGAAGTGATATGTTTTTTTCTGAAAATGATCAAATCTATTATAAAGATTCACCGAAAGTACAAAACACCTCAAACATAATAAAAGTTATATCGAGGTCCATGGACCACTAAAGGACCACTGTCGCCGCCGTAACGAGCCGCTGACACGTCGTTGTCGCCGCTCCCATACCAGAGCCGGCCTAACCTTAACAATGAGAGCCGGGAAGTCTTCGTGCACGTGCCCCTAAGGACCAGCTCCTTGGAGCTGCAGACGTCGTTGTTGAATCCTTGAATCGATCTGAAAAACCTGACATCAAATATCGCCATTACTTATGCACAATGAGAAACCCTAACCTCGCAGCCTCAAGGAAATGACAGAAATCTATGTTACTTCAAACATCTTTCTCATCATTAACTATCTACCACAAGTATAGGGGATCGCAACAGTTTTCGAGGGTAGAGTATTCAACCCAAATTTATTGATTCGACACAAGGGGAGCCAAAGAATATTCTTGAGTATTAGCAGCTGAGTTGTCAATTCAACCACACCTAAAAGACTTAATATCTGCAGCAAAATATTTAGTAGCAAAGTAGTATGGAAGTAATGGTAACAGTGGCAATAGTAACGGTAGTAGTTTTGTAGCAATCGTAACAGTGGCAACGAAAAAGTAACTAAGCAAAGATCAATATGTGAAAAGATCGTAGGCAATGGATCAGTGATGGATAATTATGTCGGATGGCATTCATCATGCAACAGTTATAACCTAGGATGACACAGAACTAGCTCCAGTTCATCAATATAATGTAGGCATGTATTCCGAATATAGTCATACGTGCTTATGGAAAAGAACTTGCATGACATCTTTTGTCCTACCCTCCCGTGGCAGCAGGGTCCTATTGGAAACTAAGGGATATTGAGGCCTCCTTTTAATAGAGTACCGGACCAAAGCATTAGCACTTAGTGAATACATGAACTCCTCAAACTATGGTCATCACCGGGAGTGGTCCCGACTATTGTCACTCCGGGGTTGCCGGATCATAACACGTAGTAGGTGACTATAACTTGCAATATCGGATCAAGAACACAAATATATTCATGAAAACATAAATAGGTCCAGATCTGAAATCATGGCACTCGGGCCCTAGTGACAAGCATTAAGCATAGCAAAGTCATCGCAACATCAATCTTAGAACATAGCGGATACTAGGGATCAAACCCTAACAAAACTAACTCGATTACATTGTAAATCTCATCCAACCCATCACCGTCCAACAAGCCTACAATGGGATTACTCACGCACAGCGGTGAGCATCATGAAATTAGTGATGGAGGATGGTTGATGATGACGATGGCGACAGATTCCCCTCTCCGGAGCCCGGAACGGACTCCAGATCTGCCCTCGCGAGGAAGAACAGGGCTTGGCGGCGGCTCTGTATCGTAAAACGTGATGAATCCTTCTCTCTGATTTTTTCCTCCCTGGAGGTGAATATATGGAGTTGAGGTCGGTGGAGGTCCATGGGGTCCAGAAGGTTGGGTGGCGCGCCCCCTACCCTTGTGGCCAGGGTGTGGGCCCCTTTCACTTGATTCTTTCGCCAATATTTTTTATTAATTACAAAACTTATCTCTGTGAAGTTTCAGGTCATTCCGAGAACTTTTTATTCTGCACAAAAATAACACCATGGCAATTCTGCTGAAAAAAGCGTCAGTCCGGGTTAGTTCCTATTCAAATCATGCAAGTTAGAGTCCAAAACAAGGGCAAAAGAGTTTGGAAAAGTAGATACGATGAGACGTATCAACCGGTGCTCGGGTGCGGCCCTTCCTTGTACAAGTCTCCCACTTATGATTAACCCCTCTCCCAAGCATCCGCAACTCGAAAGAAGAATTAAGATAAATCTAACCATATCATGAAACATATGGATCCAAATCAGCCCCTTACGAAGCAACGCATAAACTAGGGTTTAAGCTTCTGTCACTCTAGCAACCCATCATCTACTTATTACTTCCCAATGCCTTCCCCTAGGCCCAAATCATGGTGAAGTGTCATGTAGTCGACGTTCACATAACACCACTAGAGGAGAGACAACATACATCTCATCAAAATATCGAACGAATACCAAATTCACATGATTACTTATAACAAGACTTCTCCCATGTCCTCAGGAACAAACATAACTACTCACAAAGCATATTCATGTTCATAATCAGAGGAGTATTAATTATCATTAAGGATCTGAACATATGATCTTCCACCGAATAAACCAACTAGCATCAACTACAAGGAGTAATCAACACTACTAGCAACCCACAGGTACCAATCTGAGGTTTTGAGACAAAGATCGGATACAAGAGATGAACTAGGGTTTGAGAAGAGACGGTGTGTTGGAAATATGCCCTAGAGGCAATAATAAAATGGTTATTATTATATTTCCTTGTTCATGATAATTGTCTATTGTTCATGCTATAATTGTGTTATCCGGAAATCGTAATACATGTGTCAATACATAGACCACAACATGTCCCTAGTAAGCCTCTAGTTGACTAGCTCGTTGATCAACAGATAGTCATGGTTTCCTGACTATGGACATTGGATGTCATTGATAACGAGATCACATCATTAGGAGAATGATGTGATGGACAAGACCCAATCTTAAGCATAGCACAAGATCGTGTAGTTCGTTTGCTAGAGCTTTTCCAAATGTCAAGTATCATTTCCTTAGACCATGAGATTGTGCAACTCCCGAATACCATAGGAGTGCTTTGGGTGTGCCAAACGTCACAACGTAACTGGGTGGCTATAAAGGTGCACTACGGGTATCTCCGAAAGTGTCTGTTGGGTTGGCACGATTCGAGACTGGGATTTGTCACTCCGTATGACGGAGAGGTATCTCTGGGCCCACTCGGTAATGCATCATCATAATGAGCTCAATGTGACCAAGTGTTTGGTCACGGGATCATGCATTACGGTACGAGTAAAGTGACTTGCCGGTAACGAGATTGAACAAGGTATTGGGATACCGACGATCGAATCTCGGGCAAGTAACGTACCGATTGACAAAGGGAATTGTATACGGGATTGATTGAATCCTCGACATCGTGGTTCATCCGATGAGATCATCGTGGAAAATGTGGGAGCCAACATGGGTATCCAGATCCCGCTGTTGGTTATTGACCGGAGAGTCGTCTCGGTCATGTCTGCATGTCTCCCAAACCCGTAGGGTCTACACAGTTAAGGTTCGGTGACGCTAGAGTTGTAGAGATATTAGTATGCGGTTAACCGAAAGTTGTTCGGAGTCCCGGATGAGATCCCGGACGTCACGAGGAGTTCCGGAGGTAAAGATTTATATATGGGAAGTCCTATTTTGGCCACCGGAAAATGTTCGGGATTTTTCGGTATTGTACCGGGAAGGTTCTACAAGGTTCCGAAGTGGGGCCCACCTGCATGGGGGGACCCATATGAACGTGGGTAGTGGGGGCAAGGCCCCACACCCCTGGTCAAGGCGCACCAAGATCCCACCTTAGAAGGAATAAGATCATATCCCGAAGGGATAAGATTAAGATCCCTAAAAAAGGGGGATAACAATCGGTGGGGAAGGGAAATGATGGGATTTCTTTCCCCCACCTTTGCCAACGCCCCAATGGACTTGGAGGGCAAAAAACCAGCCCCCTCCACCCCTATATTTAGTGGGGAGGCGCATGGGAGCAGCACCCCAAGCCCTGGCGCCTCCCTCCCTCCCGTGACACCTCTTCCTCCCCGCTTGCGCTTGGCAAAGCCCTGCCGGGATCCCGCTACTTCCACCACCACGCCGCCGTGCTGCTGGATCTCCATCAACTTCTCCTCCCCCCTTGCTGGATCAAGAAGGAGGAGACGTCCCCGCTCCGTACGTGTGTTGAACGCGGAGGTGCCGTCCGTTCGGCGCTAGGATCATCGGTGATTTGGATCACGACGAGTACGACTCCATCAACCCCGTTCTCTTGAACGCTTCCGCGTGCGATCTACAAGGGTATGTAGATGCACTCCCCTCTCTCTCGTTGCTAGATGACTCCATAGATTGATCTTGGTGATACGTAGAAAATTTTAAATTTCTGCTACGATCCCCAACAGTGGTATCAGAGCTAGGTCTATGCGTAGTTTCTATGCACGAGTAGAACACAGTTGTGGGCGTAGATGTTGTCAATTTTCTTGCCACTACTAGTCTTATCTTGTTTCAGCGGCATCGTGGGATGAAGCGGCCCGGACCGACCTTACACGTACGCTTACGTGAGACAGGTTCCACCGACTGACATGCACTAGTTGCATAAGGTGGCTAGCGGGTGTCTATCTCTCCCACTTTAGTCGAATCGGATTCGATGAAAAGGGTCCTTATGAAGGGTAAATAGAAGTTGGCATATCACGTTGTGGTTTTACGTAGGTAAGAAACGTTCTTGCTAGAAACCTATAGAAGCCACGTAAAAACATGCAACAACAATTAGAGGACGTCTAACTTGTTTTTGCAGCATATGCCTTGTGATGTGATATGGCCAAAAGGATGTGATGAATGAAATATATGTGATGTATGAGATTGATCATGTTCTTGTAATAGGAATCACGACTTGCATGTCGATGAGTATGACAACCGGCAGGAGCCATAGGAGTTGTCTTTATTTTTTGTATGACCTGCGTGTCATTGAATAACGCCATGTAAATTACTTTACTTTATTGCTAAACACGTTAGCCATAGAAGTAGAAGTAATCGTTGGCGTGACAACTTCATGAAGACACGGTGATGGAGATCATGGTGTCATGCCGGTGACGAAGATGATCATGGCGCCCCGAAGATGGAGATCAAAGGAGCAATATGATACTGGCCATATCATGTCACTATTTGATTGCATGTGATGTTTATCATGTTTTACATCTTATTTGTTTAGAACGACGGTAGCTTAAATAAGATGATCCCTCGCAATAATTTCAAGAAAGTGTTCCCCCTAACTGTGCACCGTTGCGAAGGTTCGTTGTTTCGAAGCACCACGTGATGATCGGGTGTGATAGATTCTAACGTTCGAATACAACGGGTGTAAGCCAGATTTACACACGCAATACACTTAGGTTGACTTGACGAGCCTAGCATGTACAGACATGGCCTCGGAACACGGAAGACCGAAAGGTCGAGCATGAGTCGTATAGAAGATACGATCAACATGAAGATGTTCACCGATGTTGACTAGTCCGTCTCACGTGATGATCGGACACGCCTAGTTGACTCGGATCATGTTTCACTTAGATGACTAGAAGGATGTCTATCTGAGTGGGAGTTCATTGAATAATTTGATTAGATGAACTTAATTATCATGAACTTAGTCTAAAATCTTTACAATATGTCTTGTAGATCAAATGGCCCACACTAATGTTGCCCTCAACTTCAACGCGTTCCTAGAGAGAACCAAGCTGAAAGATGATGGCAGCAACTATACGGACTGGGTCCGGAACCTGAGGATCATCCTCATAGCTGCCAAGAAAGATTATGTCCTAGAAGCACCGCTAGGTGACGCACCCATCCCAGAGAACCAATACGTTATGAACGCTTGGCAGCAGCGTGCTGATGATTACTCCCTCGTTCAGTGCGGCATGCTTTACAGCTTAGAACCGGGGCTCCAAAAGCGTTTTGAGCAACACGGAGCATATGAGATGTTCGAAGAGCTGAAAATGGTTTTCCAAGCTCATGCCCGGGTCGAGAGATATGAAGTCTCCGACAAGTTCTTCAGTTGTAAGATGGAGGAAAATAGTTCTGTCAGTGAGCACATACTCAAAATGTCTGGGTTACACAACCGCTTGACTCAGCTGGGAGTTAATCTCCCGGATGACGCGGTCATTGACAGAATCCTTCAGTCGCTTCCACCGAGCTACAAGAGCTTTGTGATGAACTTCAATATGCAGGGGATGGAAAAGACCATTCCTGAGGTATATTCAATGCTGAAATCAGCGGAGGTGGAGATCAAAAAGGAACATCAAGTGTTGATGGTGAATAAAACCACTAAGTTCAAGAAAGGCAAGGGTAAGAAGAACTTCAAGAAGGACGGCAAGGGAGTTGCCGCGCCCGGTAAGCCAGTTGCCGGGAAGAAGCCAAAGAATGGACCCAAGCCTGAGACTGAGTGCTTTTATTGCAAGGGAAGTGGTCACTGGAAGCGGAACTGCCCCAAGTACTTAGCGGACAAGAAGGCCGGCAACACCAAAGGAGCTGCAGAATAAACGGAGACTGGCAAAGGACGAGGTGACGATGCGCGTCGGGAATGGTTCCAAGGTCGATGTGATCGCCGTCGGCACGCTACCTCTACATTTACCTACGGGATTAGTTTTAAACCTCAATAATTGTTATTTAGTGCCAACTTTGAGCATGAACATTGTATCAGGATCTCGTTTAATTCGAGATGGCTACTCATTTAAATCCGAGAATAATGGTTGTTCTATTTATATGAGAGATATGTTTCATGGTCATGCCCCGCTGGTTAATGGTTTATTCTTAATGAATCTCGAACGTAGTGTTACACATATTCATAGTGTGAATACCAAAAGATGTAAGGTTGATAATGATAGTCCCACATACTTGTGGCACTGCCGTCTTGGTCACATTGGTGTCAAACGCATGAAGAAGCTCCATGCAGATGGACTTTTGGAGTCTCTTGATTACGAATCATTTGACACGTGCGAACCATGCCTCATGGGTAAGATGACCAAGACTCCGTTCTCCGGAACAATGGAGCGAGCAACCAACTTATTGGAAATCATACATACTGATGTGTGCGGTCCAATGAGTGTTGAGGCTCGTGGTGGCTATCGTTATGTTCTCACTCTCACTGATGACTTGAGTAGATATGGGTATGTCTACCTAATGAAACACAAGTCTGAGACCTTTGAAAAGTTCAAGGAATTTTAGAGTGAGGTTGAGAATCAACGTGACAGGAAAATAAAGTTCTTACGATCAGATCGTGGAGGGGAATATTTGAGTCACGAATTTGGCACACACTTAAGGAAATGTGGAGTAGTTTCACAACTCACGCCGCCTGGAACACCTCAGCGAAATGGTGTGTCCGAACGTCGTAATCGCACTCTATTGGATATGGTGCGATCTATGATGTCTCTTACCGATCTACCGCTCTCATTTTGGGGCTATGCTTTAGAGACTGCCGCATTCACTTTAAATAGGGCTCCGTCGAAATCCGTTGAGACGACACCGTATGAATTATGGTTTGGGAAGAAACCTAAGCTGTCGTTTCTAAAAGTTTGGGGGTGCGATGCTTATGTCAAGAAACTTCAACCTGAAAAGCTCGAACCCAAGTCGGAAAAATGCGTCTTCATAGGATACCCTAAGGAAACCATTGGGTATACCTTCTACCTCAGATCCGAAGGCAAGATCTTTGTTGCCAAGAACGGGTCCTTTCTGGAGAAAGAGTTTCTCTCGAAAGAAGTAAGTGGGAGGAAAGTGGAACTTGATGAAGTACTACCTCTTGAACCGGAAAGTAGCACAGCTCAGGAAGATATTCCTATGGTGCCTGCACTGACTAGAGAGGAAGCTAATGATGATGATCAAGGTACTTCGGATCAAGTTACTACTGAACTTCGTAGGTCCACGAGGACACGTTCCACACCAGAGTGGTATGGCAACCCTGTCCTGGAAATCATGTTGTTAGACAACGGTGAACCTTCGAACTATGAAGAAGCAATGGCGGGCCCAGATTCCAACAGATGGCTTGAAGCCATGCAATCCGAGATAGGATCCATGTATGAAAACAAAGTGTGGACTTTGACAGACTTGCCCGATGATCGGCGAGCGATAGAAAACAAATGGATCTTTAAGAAGAAGACGGACGCGGATGGTAATGTTACCATCTATAAAGCTCGACTTGTCGCTAAGGGTTATCGACAAGTTCAAGGGGTTGACTACGATGAGACTTTCTCACCCGTAGCAAAGCTGAAGTCCGTCCGAATCATGTTAGCAATTGCCGCATACTATGATTATGAGATATGGCAAATGGACGTCAAAACGGCATTCCTTAACGGCTTTCTTAAGGAAGAATTGTATATGATGCAGCCGGAAGGTTTTGTCGATCCTAAGAATACTAACAAGGTATGCAAGCTCCAGCGCTCCATCTATGGGCTGGTGCAAGCATCTCGGAGTTGGAACATTCGATTTGATGAGATGATCAAAGCGTTTGGGTTTACAAAGACTTATGGAGAAGCCTATGTTTACAAGAAAGTGAGTGGGAGCTCTGTAGCATTTCTCATATTATATGTGGATGACATACTGTTGATGGGAAATGATATAGAATTCTTGGGAAGCATAAAGGCCTACTTGAACAAGTGTTTTTCAATGAAGGACCTTGGAGAAGCTGCTTATATATTAGGCATCAAGATCTATAGAGATAGATCAAGACGCCTCATTGGTCTTTCACAAAGTACGTACCTTGACAAGATATTGAAGAAGTTCAATATGGATCAGTCCAAGAAGGGGTTCTTGCCTGTATTGCAAGGTGTGCAATTGAGCACGGCTCAATGCCCGACCACGACAGAAGATAGAGAAAAGATGAGTGTCGTCCCCTATGCCTCGGCCATAGGGTCTATTATGTATGCCATGCTGTGTACCAGGCCTGATGTAAACCTTGTCGTAAGTTTGGTAGGAAGGTACCAAAGTAATCCCGGCATGGAA
This sequence comes from Triticum aestivum, assembly GCF_018294505.1. Classification (NCBI taxonomy): domain Eukaryota; kingdom Viridiplantae; phylum Streptophyta; class Magnoliopsida; order Poales; family Poaceae; genus Triticum; species Triticum aestivum. The sequence continues at coordinate 157,243,538 of NC_057814.1, forward strand.
CACTGGACAGCGGTCAAGAATATCCTGAAGTACCTGAAGAGGACTAAGGATATGTTTCTCGTTTATGGAGGTGACGGAGAGCTCGTCGTAAAGGGTTACGTCGATGCTAGCTTCGACACAGATCTGGATGACTCTAAGTCACAAACCGGATACGTGTATATTTTGAATGGTGGGGCAGTAAGCTGGTGCAGTTGCAAGCAAAGCGTTGTGGCGGGATCTACATGTGAAGCGGAATACATGGCGGCCTCAGAGGCAGCACAAGAAGCAATCTGGGTGAAGGAGTTCATTACCGACCTAGGAGTTATTCCCAATGCGTCGGGCCCGATGACTCTCTTCTGTGACAACACTGGAGCTATTGCCCTTGCCAAGGAGCCCAGGTTTCACAGGAAGACCATGCATATCAAGCGTCGCTTCAACTCCATTCGTGAAAATGTTCAAAATGGAGACATAGATATTTGTAAAGTACATACGGACCTGAATGTAGCAGATCCGTTGACTAAACCTCTCCCTAGAGCAAAACATGATCAACACCAAAACTCTATGGGTGTTCGATTCATCACAATGTAACTAGATTATTGACTCTAGTGCAAGTGGGAGACTGTTGGAAATATGCCCTAGAGGCAATAATAAAATGGTTATTATTATATTTCCTTGTTCATGATAATTGTCTATTGTTCATGCTATAATTGTGTTATCCGGAAATCGTAATACATGTGTGAATACATAGACCACAACATGTCCCTAGTAAGCCTCTAGTTGACTAGCTCGTTGATCAACAGATAGTCATGGTTTCCTGACTATGGACATTGGATGTCATTGATAACGGGATCACATCATTAGGAGAATGATGTGATGGACAAGACCCAATCCTAAGCATAGCACAAGATCGTGTAGTTCGTTTGCTAGAGCTTTTCCAAATGTCAAGTATCATTTCCTTAGACCATGAGATTGTGCAACTCCCGGATACCATAGGAGTGCTTTGGGTGTGCCAAACATCACAACGTAACTGGGTGGCTATAAAGGTGCACTACGGGTATCTCCGAAAGTGTCTGTTGGGTTGGCACGAATCGAGACTGGGATTTGTCACTCCATATGACGGAGAGGTATCTCTGGGCCCACTCGGTAATGCATCATCATAATGAGCTCAATGTGACCAAGTGTTTGGTCACGGGATCATGCATTACGGTACGAGTAAAGTGACTTGCCGGTAACGAGATTGAACAAGGTATTGGGATACCGACGATCGAATCTCGGGCAAGTAACGTACCGATTGACAAAGGGAATTGTATACGGGATTGATTGAATCCTCGACATCGTGGTTCATCCGATGAGATCATCGTGGAACATGTGGGAGCCAACATGGGTATCCAGATCCCGCTGTTGGTTATTGACCGGAGAGTCGTCTCGGTCATGTCTGCATGTCTCCCGAACCCGTAGGGTCTACACACTTAAGGTTCGGTGACGCTAGAGTTGTAGAGATATTAGTATGCGGTTAACCGAAAGTTGTTTGGAGTCCCGGATGAGATCCCGGACGTCACGAGGAGTTCCGGAATGGTCCGGAGGTAAATATTTATATATGGGAAGTCCTATTTTGGCCACCGAAAAATGTTCGGGATTTTTTGGTATTGTACCGGGAAGGTTCTAGAAGGTTCCGAAGTGGGGCCCACCTGCATGGGGGGACCCACATGAACGTGGGTAGTGGGGGCAAGGCCCCACACCCCTGGTCAAGGCGCACCAAGATCCCACCTTAGAAGGAATAAGATCATATCCCGAAGGGATAAGATCAAGATACCTAAAAAAGGGGGATAACAATCGGTGGGGAAGGGAAATGATGGGATTTCTCTCCCCCACCTTTGCCAACGCCCCAATGGACTTGGAGGGCAAGAAACCAGCCCCCTCCACCCCTATATATAGTGGGGAGGCGCATGGGAGCAGCACCCCAAGCCCTGGCGCCTCCCTCCCTCCTGTGACACCTCTTCCTCCCCGCTTGCGCTTGGCAAAGCCCTGCCGGGATCCCGCTACTTCCACCACCACGCCGTCGTGCTGCTGGATCTCCATCAACTTCTCCTCCCCCCTTGCTAGATCAAGAAGGAGGAGACGTCCCCGCTCCGTACGTGTGTTGAACGCGGAGGTGCCGTCCGTTCGGCGCTAGGATCATCGGTGATTTGGATCACGACGAGTACGACTCCATCAACCCCGTTCTCTTGAACGCTTTCGCGTGCGATCTACAAGGGTATGTAGATGCACTCCCCTCTCTCTCGTTGCTAGATGACTCCATAGATTGATCTTGGTGATACGTAGAAAATTTTAAATTTCTGCTACGATCCCCAACACGGTGCTGGTGAAGATGTTGATGGAGATTGACCCCCTCTCGATGAGAGGATCATTGGTGATGATGATGGTGATGATTCCCCCCTCCCGGAGGGAAATTTCCCCGGCAGAAAAGCTCCGTCGGAGCCCTAGATTGGTTCTGCCCAGTTCCGCCTCGAGACAGTGGCGCTTCTTCCCGAAATCTTCCTTCTGATTTTTTCCAGGTCAAAACACACCATATAGCAGAAGCTGTGTGTCAAGGGCCTGCCTGGGGGGCCCACAAGACCGGAGGGCGCACCCAGGGGGTAGGGCGCGCCCTCCACCCTTGTGGATGGCAGGTGGCCCCCCTCTGGTGCTTTCTTCGCCCAATATTTTTTATATATTCCAAAAATATTCTTCGTGAAGTTTCAAGACTTTTGGAGTTGTGCAGAAGAGGTCTCTAATATTTGCTCCTTTTCCAGTCCAGAATTCCAGCTGCCGTCATTCTCCCTCTTCATGTAAACCTTATAAAATAAGAGAGAATAAGCATAAGTATTGTGATATAACGTGTAATAACAGCCCATAATGCAATAAATATCAATATAAAAGCATGATGCAAAATGGACATATCAGAAACCCCCATTCAGCTTAACCGAGAACCTCTCTAATCTTACACACCTCATAATCATGTCGATCCATCTGTTGGAAAACCCAAAATGTTCCAGTGAACGTTCTAGGAACACCCATTCTACCCTGTCATAAGCTTTCATCATATCCAGCTTGACTGCACATAGTGGTTTCTTCCTTTTCCTTGTTCGTATAGCATGGACGCATTCATAAGCCACCAGCACATTGATTAATTGTTCCCGTACAAAAGCACTCTGCTCCTCTGATATACAAATGGGTATAGGAACACCTTCAGCCTATTCGCCAAAAGCTTTGCTGCAATTTTGTAGAGAACATTACACAAGCTCATAGGACGGGATTACGAAAGTAACTCCGGTGAATTAACTTTCGGTATCATAACTATAATTGTGTCGTTAAAACTTTTTGGTGTTGCTACCCCATCCAAAAAATCACGCACCACCGTGCAAACATCATTCTTAACCAAGGACCAATGTCTTTGGTAGAACATCGCAGGAAGGTCGTCCGGCCCGAGTGCCTTCATTGCCCCATTTGAAAAAGGGCCTCCTCTATTTCTTTATCTGACACCGATGCCGATAGCTTAGTGTTCGAGACCAACCCCTCGAAGAGGTTCAGCACCCTATCAGCTTTCGTTGAGCCCTCTGAACTGAAAAGCTTCCCGTAGAACGCCGCTCACATCTCTCTCATCTCCTCATCCATCGTGCACCTCGTACCGTCCTCCTGTTGAATTGTCCGAACAGTATTTTTGCGCTTCCTGTGAGAGGCACGATTCTGAAAATATTGAGTGTTCTGATCCCCTTCCTTGAGCCATCCCACCTGAGACCTTTGCTTTTACATGATTTATTCTCTCTTGTAAATTTCATTTAGCTGCGCTTCTATGTCCCTGATCTCTGTTTGATAGCCCATCCCTTTTGCCCTCTCTTTAGCATCTCTTAACTGATTCTTCAACTGCACTATCTGCCTCTTGACCGAGCCAAAGACCACCCTTCCCCAAACCTGCATGTCACGGGTCAGATTCTATAGCTTGTTACAAACTGCAGTTACACCACCTTCTGGTTCCGCTTCGGCCCATGCAGAAGACACCATGCTCTCATAGCCATCATGGCGCACCCACATTTCCTCGTACTTGAAAGGTTGTGCCATATTTCTGCTTGTGTTGGGAGCCGTCTCCGCAACGCGAACTAGCAGCGCAAGATGATCTGATTCCTCTGTGATGATATGCTCAACACTCCTATGTGGAAAAACTGACATGAAACCCGCGTTGCATGTAGCCCTGTCAAGTCTAACTTGAACGTTCTCACCATTCTCACGCTTGTTAACCTAGGTAAAAGGGTACTCCGAGTATCCTAGGTCAGCCAATCCGCAATCGGAAAGGCTATCCCTGAAAGTTTCCATTTGCATGAAACTCCTAGGGTTACCACCGCATTGTTCAGCTTGGACTAATATCTCGTTAAAATCACCTGCACACAGCCACGGTAAATCATCTTGAGCCTTCAAATAATGTAAAGCATCCCAGGATTTCTTTCTAAGTTTAGTTTTTGGCTCCCCGTAGAATCCAGTGAATCTATAGGGTCTTCCATCCACCACAATTTCTGCATCCATGAAATGCTGACACCATGGCCAGACAGTCACCTGGAGGGTTCTCCCTCCACCACAACGCTAGGCCTCCACTTAGTCCTTCACAGTCCACTGCCACTCCACATTTAAATCCTAGACTCCATTTAATTTTCTCCATAGCCCATGCTTTCTTCTTTGTTTCGCATAAGAACACCACCGCTGGGTTCTAAGACCATACCAAGTCTCTTAGTTCGCCCACTGTCGAATCCAACCCCAATCCTCGACAGTTCCAGGCCAAGACATTCATTGGTCTTGGCGGCCCCGCAACTCGGCAGGGTCCGCCATTTTATCTTTCTTGGGGGTGATACGTTCAAAGACTGATGCAGTTTTCTGCCTTTTATTGCCAATGAAAGTATCATGGTCGTGCTGTCTATATGAACCATCCTTTGCAACCCAAATCTGCCTCTGTCCCCTTTTCTTCTCATTCAGTCTTGCTTGATATGTGTACTCTCTACGCTGCTTGTCACCCTCCTCCTGTCTTGGCTTCCTCCTATAAGTGCCCTTCTTTCTGTTCTCACCATATCTATCATGGGAGGCATTACTAGTGTTTCCTTTTCCTCTCTGTCCCCCCTCTCTATCCCATGGCCCATCTCTTTGCCCCTGCTGTGCATATAGTCTGTTGTGCAGGTCTTTTTCTTTCTTCTGCTCTAGGTCGTGCCTAAGATCATGCTCACGGGGTATACCACCCCTATTGCCTCCCTTGTGCGGACTCAGAACCTCCCCTCCCTCTCTCTGCATGTTCCCGCCTGTGCGAGAAACTGCAGAATGTGAGAATTGCTGATTTAGATTACATTTGGTTGGGAGGTCCCTCACCCTCGCCTTTCCATGTCCACCTTCCATGTCCCTAGTGCGGCTGCTCTCAACGCTATTGGCACCGCATGACCCTCCTGCACCCGAGCTTGTACCTTGGTTTCCTTCCTTAACTGACGTGTTTCTGCCCGGAGACGCACGCAACCATTCTCCCCATTGTGATGATGAGTCCACTGGTGGTTCACAGACACCACAAACATGAACCAATCTCCCGCACTCGAAACAAAAGTGAGGAACTTTCTCGTATAAAAAATCAAACCAAGTGCCCAGTTTGTCCTCCTGTGAGGTCTTGAGATAAAACCCCCTGACTAGTGGCTCATAAACTGAGATCCTAGACCTCACCCTCAGTTGTGTTCCTTTAGCTATCCCATCTTGGTCCACATCCACGTTTAACTCCAGGAAGCTGAAATTCACGAAGCGATCGTGGGCTCTAGTTCATTTTTCAGGAGCGAGCGATTCCCAGCTCCACGTCTTTCTGAATCTGGAGTTCGAGTTTATTACGGCTGTAATGCCACCGCCAAAAAATGCTTCGATCCAGTCCTCCTCGCTCGATCCCGCTCACCCACATCTCCTCTCTCCCTCGTCTTCTCCTCTCAAACCCTAACAGTGCCGATCCCTATCTTGTAGGATCTTCCCCTGGCGGCGCGGTAGGGTTCCAAAAGTTTACCCAATCTACACCAATTTCCACCCAATTTCTCATGTTGGATTGATCTTCGGGTCGATCTTTACGTGATCAACCACACCAAATCTACCTAGGAGTGCTGGTTCATGGCTGGTACGGTGGCAAACATGCCCTCAACGGAGAAGGCATCTAGCAGTGGAGGAGTAGGGGGCCCCGCCATAGGGACTGCAATCTGGAGGACCGTTTTGATGGACTGAACCTCCATGGGGAGGAGGAGGAGGATCTTGATCTCTCTGGTGAGGTCGAAGGGCTGATTGAGGAAATAAGGTGGATAGCGATTTTTAGGGTTCACACCTAGAGACCCTTTAGTCACACGGCGTTGTTTAAATCGTTGCGCAATGGTTGGGCACCGGCCCAAGGGGTGATTTTCAAGACGAAGGATGAGAACCTCTTCTTGGCACAATTCATGTGCCTGGGGGACTGGAACTGGGTGATGAACAATGGCCCGTGGCTGTTCCGGAACGCTGCAGTGGTCCTGGAAGAATATGATGGCATAACAAATGTCCATGAATACAAGATCGACAGAATACCAGTGGACCGTTGAACTGTCAGATGGACTGATGAAAAAGAAATAAATTGCAGAGAAGATAGCGGCGAAGGTAGGGACTCCTCCGTTGAACGTGATAGTGAATGAAGGTAGGATTAACCCTAGGAAGTACCTTCGGGCCTGGGTGTTTGTGAAGCTAGATACCCCGCTGGTGTGTTTTGTTCCGTTAACCTTGAAGGAGAGCAAGTGGTACCCAGTGGAGTACGAAAAACTTCCTGAGTTCTGTTATTTCTACGGTCTCATATGTCATACAGTTTTGGAATGCGGTGATGGTATACACAGGGAAGAGGAATGTGAATGGGGTGAATGGCTCTTGGTGAATTTTGATGCTCAGGTAAACTGTGAGAATGGAAATGGCGATGGCTGCGGAGGAGGAAGAGCGGACATAGGTGGAGGCACTGATGGGGGAAGAGGAAGGAAGGGAGACCCAAATCATGAAGAAAGTAATGACATGATAGTCGATCCGAGGTTTGATAATAATTCTGGTGCAATGGTGCCATTAGCACGTAAACACCTAATCGGCCAGGATGGTACTATTTTTGAGAGACCTGCAGGCTCGGTAAATACTCCACCCGGGTTTGTGACTGACAAGGTAAACCTTATTGAGAGTATATCAGTTGAACCTGTGGATAAGAGTTTACTAAATACCCCGCAGAAAATACATGATCCTAAGAGGCAGAGGTCTGACCAGAGTGTGTCAGAGGACGGAGCAGCACAGCAATCGGCGACCTCCCTCGAGGAGGATCACCGGGCACAATGAAAACACTAAGCTGGAACTGCGGCATGGCCAGTGCCGCGGCAGAAAGGGCTCTTTTGGATATCCAGAAGCAGTGGGGGCGGATGTCATCTTCCTGTCCGAGACACATCTGAACACGGCTAGGGCAAACAAACTGATGAGAAAGTTGAAAATGGACCGGGTGGAGGTTGTGGAAAGCATGGGGGCTAGCGGCGGTTTACTCCTTTTTTGGCATAATCCCGTTGTGATTAACATAAAGGATAAGACAAATAATTTCATTGATGCAGTGGTGGGAGGGGCACCGGAAGAGCAATGGAGACTCACGGGATTCTACGGTGAACCCAGGTGGGAAAATAAACACTTGTCATGGAGCTGCTTACGTGGTCTACATCAACAGAACCAAATCCCATGGGTGGTTGTGGGAGATTTCAAAGAGATTTTATACTCGCACGAGAAGGAGGGGGTGCACCGAGGCCAGTTAGTATGATGCAAAACTTCAGGGATGCACTAGTGGATTGTGAACTTGAGGACATGGGTTTTGTTGGCGAGCAATTCACGTGGAGAAGACGCAGACTACGGGAACGCTTGGACAAAGCTGTATGCAATAGAGCTTTCCTTGGCTTGTTCCCTGCTGTTGTAGTCACAAATGCAGCCCACACAAAATCAGATCACCAGCCGGTGGTGATCGACTTGGAAGGTGCAGCAGGAATGGACCAGCAGACTTGTTCGAGACCAAAACAGTTCAAAGCTCGCTGGTTACAGGAGGAGGAGATGCTGCAGAGGGTCACGAAGGCTTGGGAGAGGACATGCATGTCTGATTGTCTGGCACGTCGCACAACGGTGGTCCACCAGGACCTGCATAAATGGGATCAGGAAGTCCTGAAAGCACCTCAGCATCGCTTGAAGGAACTAAAGGAGGAGTTGGAATCGTCGCGATCGGGGCCGCTCACTGACGAGTCGACAGATAGGTAGCGTTGTTTACTGATTGAGATTGAGCAGACCATGGAGAAAGAGGAGATCTACTGGGTCCAATGCAGCAGGGCTAATTGGTTGAAGTTTGGAGATAGGAACACAAATTACTTTAACAACTTTGCCTCAGCCCGTAAAAAAAGTAACTATATTCGGCGACTAATGGGTGAAAACGGTGGATGGCGGGAGGATAATGAGGTGATTAAAAATCTTATAGATACCTATTTTAGAATCTTTTTACTTCAGAGGTTGATGTACTGAATATGGATGTGATTAATAAAGTGACACCGCATGTTACACCCTATATGAATGAAGCGTTATTGGCGCTGTATACCAAAGAAGTGAAGCATTCTCTGTTCAGCATAGGCGACTTGAAAGCGCCGGGGCCTGATGGCTTACACGCGATTTTTTATAAAAAGTTTTGGCACCTATTGGGAGATGATCTAGTGAAAGAAGTATTGGAGGTGGTGAATACTGGAATCATTCTTGAGGGCTGGAATACACTACTATTGTCCTAATTCTGAAGGTTGACGTTCCAGAGAAGGTTTCCCAGTTTAGACCTATAAGTCTATGCAACATTGTTTATAAGGTGATATCAAAGATGCTCGCAGCAAGACTAAAGGTTTTCCTCCCTGACATTATTAGTGAGACACAAAGTGCCTTCGTACCTGGTCGGATCATAACAGATAATGTGATTGTTGCATATGAATCTCCCCATACCATAAAGAAGAAGAAGGGGAAGGTCACGAAGTGCGCAGTAAAACTTGATATGCACAAGGCTACGACAGGGTCGAATGGGTATTTCTAAAGGCGACACTTGGCAGATTGGGTTTCGATGAGAGATGGATTGATCTTATTATGACATGTGTGACTTCAGTGGAGTACAAAGTGCATTTCAACTCAAATGAGACTGCACCACTTCATCCCACGAGAGGTTGAGACAAGGGGACCCCCTGTCTCCCTACCTCTTTCTCTTATGTGCAGAGGGGCTTTCAAACTTAATTGCCTTTGAGGAAGCAGCGGGTAACCTCAAGGGTGTCCAGGTGTGTCGTGATTCTCCTACCATATCCCACTTACTCTTTGCTGACGACTCGTTGATCCTTATGAGAGAAGATGCGGAGAATGCGAACACATTAAAGAGGATATTGGATGAGTACTGTTCGGCCTCTGGACAGATGGTGAGTGTAGCAAAATCATCGATATATTTCAGCCCCAATACAGATGTTGAACGTAAAGTGGAGGTGTGCCAGATTTTGAACATTATGACTGAATCTCTTTTCGATAAGTACTTGGGCCTTCCCTCCATGATTGGGGTAGATCATGTTGATTGTTTCAAGGATATTATAGAGAGGATCCAGAAGATGATAAATGGGTGGAAGGAAAGAACGCTATCTTATGGTGGTAAGGAAGCACTGATCAAAGCGGTGGCCCAGGCCATCCCTACGTATGCGATGAGTGTGTTCAGATTCTCGAAGAAAATATGTAAGGGGATCACTGACGCCATTTCACATTATTGGTGGGGTGACGGGGAAAACCAACGGGAAATGCATTGGTTTGCTTGGTGGAAGATGTGCATTCCGAAGGAAAGAGGTGGGATGGGTTTTCGTGATATACACAGTTTTAATTTGGCGCTTCTGGCCAAGCAGTGCTGGAGACTCATTTGAGTACCATGACTCGCTATGTGCAAGGGTCTTGCGTGCGAAATATTACCCTAGTGGCGAATTACTCAATTGCAGTTTGAAGAAAGGTTCTTCCTTTGTGTGGCAGAGTATTTGGTCAGGAACACATACTTTTAAGAAAGGAAGCATTTGGAGAGTGAGAGATGGACTTAAAATAAATATATGGGAGGATTGCTGGGGCCGAACAGCTTCTCCAGAAAAATTGTCACTCCACGCGGGAATAGAGTGCTAACCCGGGTTAATGAGCTCATTGCCAGTATTATGAGAATGGGATGAGAATCTCATCAGAGATAACTTTTGGTCCATTGATGCTGACCGCATACTGCAAATTCCATTGCATCAGGATGATACTGAGGATTATGTGGCATGGCACTTGACGAAGACGGGAGTTTTCAACGTACGTTCTGCGTATTATAAACAATGGGAAGATTCGTATGGCAGTACTGATCCGAGCCCTCTATCGAGTGGTTCCGCGCCACACCCGATATGGAAGAAATTGTGGAGTCTCAAGGTGCAAATAAAGTGAAAATCTTCATTATATTTGGCGATCATTACATAATGCTATTCCTTGTTTTGGTGTGCTCGCTGATCGGCACATATCTACATCGGCACAATACCCGGTCTGCAAACAGAACGCAGAGGATGAGGCGCATGCACTTTTCGGATGCATGCGGGCCCGCGAAATCTGATCTCTCCTTGGTTTACATGTAGTAACAGCAGCCGGACCACCAGGGAAGTCGGGAGCTGAGATACTAGAGTTCCTGTTGTGTGATAAGGCGAGTCAAAAAAACTACTCGGACGTGATTGAGATGACAGAGATGATTGCAGTGACTAGCTAGCATATTTGGTGGCAAAGACGGCATATAGAAAAGGGAGAGGACGTCCAGAATATGGAAAGATCAAGCCAAGCCATACTAGCTACGGCCCTTAACTTTGTTCGAGCAGCAACATTGAAGTCAGTCTTGCCAAGAACAAACAGATGGGCGAGGCCATTGATGCCAACTGGTCTTAAATACAGACGCTTCTTTTTTGGAGGATCATATAGGCTCATGCGGTGCTGTGATAAGAGACCACTTGGGTTTTTTCATTGCAGCATCCACAACAAAACTAGATCATGTGGCTGATGTTGAATCGGCCGAGGTGGCTGCGCTTGGAGGGACTAAAGCTTGCCCGTTCTATTGATGCACATACTCTCGTTGCTCAGGCGGATAATATGACAGTGGTGGAGGCGGTGGCAAACAATTCTGGACAATCGATGGTGGCAGGACCCATACTTGATGAATGTCGTTTTCTGCGTTTAGAGTTAGGGGAGGTCTTTTTTCAGTATTGTAATAAAAAATTCAATATGGTTGCTCATAGGCTAGCTCAACAGAGACGGGATGATCCATCAGCTTTGTGGTTGGACGCCCTCCGGTTTAATTTCAGTTTTACTTGCGGATGATCTAACCATTGGTTGAAGATAATAAAGCTAGTCGTAAGGCCTTCCCCTAAAAAAACAACGCCGATCCCGCCGCCACGCCCGGTTGCCCCCGTCGCCAGCCGGAACCCGTCCTCCGCCTACAGATCCGGCCATCCCAGGCTGATTCCCGCCGGATCCCATCCTCGACGCCGCTAGTCGCATGGGGGATTTAGATGATTTGCCCCATTTTACAAGGGGTTAGATGATTTGCGCCAAGGCTGTTTGCGACCTCATGCCTCGAGGATTTGCCCTGACGCCATTGACCTGTGTGCAGTTCGGCCCGGTATGGGCTCGTTCCAGTCGGCCCAAGGTGGCAAGAAGAAGGCCTTCAGCGTCCCAGCTGGGCTACCAACTCAACCAGGCGCAGGGAGAAGCTGCCTCGCTCCAGAACGGTTTCTGGCTCGCCACCGGAAGTAAGAACCCTAGCGCCGGCCGCCGCCATCCCGCCCCTGCCCGACCGCCGCCGCCCCGCCCCCATCAGGTTGTCTCGCAGCCGCGCCGCCTCCTCTCTCCCCTCTCGGCCATCGACCCGCCGTCTCCCCGTCGTTCCCGGCGCCCCCGGCTGCCTCCATCTGCACCTGGTGTGCCCAACGGGGCCAAGCTCCTCGCGAGAAGCTAGCGCGCGGAGTGCGGCGCTGGAGCCACAGATTGCACGAAGCCCTGTGGCTTCCGAACAGGGCGTCTCGCGGTAGCTTCTCCGCTCCTCCCGGCCGCGCTCGCGTCTCTCCTCCGCCGCTCCTCCCCGCACAGCTCACCTTGCGGCCGTCGCGGTGAGCCTCCGCCTCATGCTATGGCGCGGCTGCCGCTGTCGCCATCTCCACCGGCTTTCACCCCCGTCAAGGAAGAGCCCGACGTCGACACCACCTCCGCCACTCGCACTACGCGCCCACCGCCCCGCAAGAAGCGCCGCCGGGACCACCTTCCGGTAACCCCAACCCAGCCGCTGCTCACGCCCCAAACTATTCTGTCCGGGATTTCGAAAGCCGATTCCTTCTATGTCAAGCGATGCGGGGAGCGGGACCTAACGCCGACGACAGTGCCCACCTCCATAAAGCACGAGCCTGACGCCGACGACGGGGCTGGTAAGGATGCACGAGGGGAAACATCGTTCGCACAACTGCACAAGAAGCGCGGCCGTCACTGCCTGCCGGCAACCCCAATCCAGCAGCCCCTTTTCACTCCCCAAGCTACCCCGCCGGGCATTTCAAGGGCCGATTGCTCTGTGGATAAGTGGAGTGAGCAGCCCAGCGCAACGCCAACTGCCACTGTCAAGCGCGAGCTCGATGCAGACGCTGGCAAGGATGCGGGAGGGAAGGTAGTCCGGAGACGACGACCCTACCCCCAGAGGCCCATTACAGAGCAAGCCCCCACCATGTGGGTCAATCGTGGCCGCCTCGGCCGTCTCCTCCACAATCTAGTTCGCACGCACCAATGGCGAGATGCTGCCGGGGTCTTCTCTGTGCTCCTACCTGGCATTCAGCGCCCTGACTCCTTCGAGGAGGCCCGCAGCATTTTAGTGGTAAGCAGAACATGCAGGGTGTAATTACTAATTTTTATAGCAGCTCATGGTTTTGGTAAAGTTAGTGTTTTCTAATGAAGGCTAGTTGCTCGATTGAAGGATGCGATGGATATTCATAGACGCCTTGCTCAGGATAGTGGCAACCATGGCAGGAGAACCTACTACCACAGGACGCAGAAGGTTTTTGATGTTTGGATACAACGGCTAATGTGGTTGCCTACTTCTGCAAAGGTAAGTTCCTAATTTGTTGTCAACTTTGAGACTAATACAATGTTAAATTAGTTAATTACCTTATTCTTATACTATATACCATGATTAAATTTGTTAATACAACCATATCTGAACAAACACCTGAAAATGGAACCAGGGTTTTGTTATAATCCGTATTGTTACCAATCAGTACTATTCAGAGCCTAATTGGATAAAAAATGTTTCCGGGAACAACATTGAATTCCAAATCCAACAGGAATTAGGACTGTTCATTTGTTTGGATATAAGCATACACATGAAAGTTCCTTATTGTACCTTTCGTTGGATTTTTGTATGAACTTTATGGGGAAAGGGCATTTGCTGTGAAGTCTGGTCAGCAATCTTCTGCTAACTTGTGTCTATAGGAGTGGTACCGTTGCTATAGTAGAGATTATTGAAGCCCATCTGGCATGTGCACATTGCCCTGTAGCCCGCACAACTGTGAGCTCTGCCTTCTGATGCACCTATATTTTGTTGCTACCTGAACTGTCTGCAGTTGCTCAACACCGGCTGTATTTGGTAAAACCATGGGTGGTCCTTTCATCAGTAGAACAACATGAACTTAGGGTGAGGTAAAAGCTGACACAGGGCAGAGGATCGAAGTGTATTGTAGTACTCCTGTTTATGTTCTTCAAAAGTATCCTACGTCTGTTCTTTTGTTTTGGGATTCTTATATTCCAAACGGCCCTCTTTTTGTTGAGTTCGAAATCACAATATGCAGTTTTGTGCACGTATGTTTTTATTCTGTTGTGGCTTGCTAGTATTTTATAGTTAGGTTGGTTGCAATTTAAACTTCTGCATGTCATGGCAAAATTGGATTCAGTGGATCAGAAACATTGAATCATAACTTCGTATGTTCATAGACTCACCTGAATACTAAGGTCATGGGATTAGCTTAATAAAAAGATCATGTTGTACATCATAGTCTTCAGTTCTAATTGTGTTCTGTTTTCTGTATTACCTCTGATCTAATCCTTTTTATTATACGCTAATAGATGTACAAACATCATGCTCCTTTGTATTTGCTTAACCCTGTTAATTTGTTTGGCAGAAACACATGGTTAAACTCGAACTGGCTCTATTTTATCTTTCACAAGGCAAGCTCGACGATGCACACAATGCAACAAGAGTGTGAGTTACCGGCACAGTCTGTTAGTGTTTACATCTGCCATGTCTTATACACATTTTTTGATATGCCTTTTCTTGGGAATACACTGATCTGTGATAGGCTTATAGCCATGCCATCTTGTTTGTTGTTACAATTTACATGCCTAATTCATTTACTTCCTTAATGAAACCAAGTATCAGTCTATCATGTTAAATCCAAAGAAATTGTTTTTTCACATGTTATCAGGCAAGGACTGTATTGCCTGCGAGGTACTAGGTAACTTCTCATTAAGGATACAATCCATTTTGGTCTAGGTATTTGTTACATAGTAACAGGTTGAACCACCTTTTTGTTTTTCATCACTTGTGAATCAGATTTTGCACAAAACATTCCACTTTGAACCGCATTTAAACATTTCAGATTTTGAAGTGGTTCTGACATGATTGCCCCATTTGTCTGGGTAGTGTGGCACTCGCAACTTGACACATTGCAGGTCAATTGGGACATGCATCTCACAGATACTCTCTGACATGGCATAGGCTAGCCGGCGATATGACAGAGGCTAGCTGGACTGTCCAACGTAGCAGAGCTTGGGTTACCAGAGAGCAGTAATAGCTAGCAGAGAGCGGCTGTTGGACCTTCGGTTAGCCTCTGCCACATTGGATGCATGTTTGCAAAATGTACGCCACAGTTAGTCTGCGATGTGTCAAGCAATAGGTGACTGTTACATCACCCTGATGAGTGTGACCATCACATCAGAACTAATTCAAATGCTAAAGTGTTTTTCAGAGTGGAATAATTCGTGCAAAATCTGCTTCAAAGTGTCACCGAAAACTAAATGTGGTTCTAACTGTCACGTATCACAAATATCTGGTCGAATGTGGAATTTATTCTTTCATTAACAGAAGTAGGCACCCAAATTCAAGTACATGGGTGGTGGTGTACACTCTCACCTCCCGCCAACTAAGTGGCTCACGAGACATTTATGTGGTATTCATATGCGTCAATCTAGGAAAAAATTTTATGATGATGAAAGGAATCTACAGATAGTACAAAAGTATGCATTTGTTAAATGCATACATTGTGTTAAGATATGTGTAGCATCTTAATTCTGGTAACTAGAGTACTTTTCAAGTGTTGAAGCTTTTGGATGATTTAGTTTCTTGTTTTAATTTTCTCTTCCACAGACATGTCTTGTCAGCACTGAGATAAAAGAATTGAGAGCTTCTATTCCTTTTTTCAGTCTCATCGCGAAGGGCGGACTACAGAAGGAACCAACTCTAAATCTGATACATGGCTTGATATCATATGATAAATGGTACTCTGGCTTGCCCAAAGATATGCAACTTGAGAGATTTGATGTGTACAATGAATCATGCAAAATTTCTGTGTCATCCAATACCTGTGGAGAAAATGGTCTCCAGGATAGTTCAGATGACAATTGCAGCATTGATGTTGATGATGCCAGTTTTCCTGCTTGCTCTTCAGAAAGTTCTATCAATAATGGGAATATAGACAAAAAGTGCAAGATTCCCAAGAAATCTCGTTCTGTTTATCCTGTTAAGGAAAATGATTCAGTAGATTCACAAGTGAAAGAGGAAGTGTTTTCTGCAGATTTTCGAAGCGTATTTTTTAATACCTCTGATGCCCCTACCTGTGGTTAGTGACATTCCATCTACTCCTTCAAGATGTTCATCTGTTTTTTCCCTTCCACTAAGTACTAGGTAGTTTCGAGTTCTGGGGATCTGTAGAAAAATGACACTGAGTGATTACATTACTGGAACATCTAGAGCAATCATAAAGAACCACTTGTTGATGTCATATACCTTCTAATACATTTTGTTTTTTGACCATCCACTTCTATTTGATAGCAATACTGCAACCAGTTTTAGCCTTCATTTACTTTTATTTGATGCATCTGGATCCAAAATATGAGAGTATGACATGAATTTTCAAAGAGGTATATAAACAATGCTTGACAACTCTTAAGGTTTGTTACTTCTTTTTGCATCCGGCAAGTCAGAAACAGATTTTGATGAAGGTGCTGGAAGCATCGTGTAGATTTATCCTTCTTTTTGTTAGAGTTGGATCGATCCTTCATCGTTGGTAGCAATGTATTGCATTTACATTATAGCTTCGTGGCTGTCCCTCATCAGATCGACTAGCCTCATTAATCTGAGCAACTGTTTGTCCATTACTTTTGTTATCTTTATCAAGCTTGTTTTATAGCTCCGCATAATTATGTATTAACATGTTAGATGTTATTATGGTACTTGAAGGGTTGGAACAAAGCTTGTTGCCACTACGTCTAAAGCATGCTGCTGGGACTTCAAGTGATTGCTTTGATTCATACTGGAAGTACAAGTCAACACCTAATGCCTTCTACGCAGATGCAGAAAGATGTCTAAAAGTGGCTCTTCATTCGTCACCACCAGTAATGGCAGCCTTATTGCCATTAATACAGGTACTTGTCAATCAAACCAGTACCCCATGTTTTGCATATAACCATACAGTTTCTTGTATGGATTTTGTTTTCATCTGTAGACCCATTTTAGCTACCTTTACTATGGTGTAGATTCTCCTGCTTGGTGATAAACTGAAAGATGCACTTTGTGAACTTGAGAAGACCTGCCGCAGTTCTACTACAGCGCTTCCTTTCAGGTTGTTAAGCCATCATGTAGTCGGTTATCATTTAAAGCAATTTGTTATCTTAAATCTCATCTCTCATTTTATGTTTCTAAAACATCTTTTGACTATGGTAGTTTCTGTTTTTTGTTCCTTGTCCGTACTGAGATAAGCTGTTGTGAGCTAAGTGGCTGAAGTTTAGTTTTTGTAATGCAGACTGCGAGGCAGACTGCTAGAGTATTTTGACCAAAATCAAGTATCAACTATATCTTCTTGCTATGAGGAAGCTTTGCAGAGAGATCCTACATGTAGCTACTCAGTTGAGAGGCTAACTGAAATGCACAGAAAAGGTTTTGGCTGAAGACTTTTTCTCCCATGGTGCTCTACTATTTAATCAATTCTAGTTTAGTAGTCGACTCCTTACATTGGTAGTGCTACATGCATTCTAGAAGAAGAAAAAAATGGTATCAGCAAAACTGGACTGAAGTAATGAACTATTTCTAAAGTTCATATTTCCCCTGCAGTTAGGCCATTTGTCAACGGAATAAAATTAACAAATGGACTATTGAGGAAAGAAGTGTTAAATCGATGTGTTGCTATTACTCGACAATACCTACCTTCGACATCATTCAAACCTGCTGTATGGGAATTATAGTGGTTTACGCTAAGGTGTTTACTTGGACTGGTTTCATCAATTGGAAGGTCTAAAGCAAGGGTTTTAGAAGTTAGTGGTGGCTGGTTGGCACTATAACTACTAACCTTCTCTTGTGGCACTAAATTCGGTATAGAGTGGAAAATATTGCTATCTTGTAACTATGCTCTTGATTTCATCATTGGAAAAGTAACTCGAAACTACAATCCCGAAGAAACCAAATTATTCTTGCTTGTTGCTTGTCAAGTATTCTAGTCTCAAGCAACCCATACAATTATTACTGATACTGGTCATTTCTCCACTCTTATAAAAAACAGAGTTGGTGATGATGGTGTGCCTGCCATCCTGCAATATAGGCCGTCCGATTAATATCTGACGGATAGGAAGGAAACTATGACAATTTTGCAAAAAGATACCCACACCCCTCTCCACATTTGCAAATAAGGCCTTCCCTCGTTCATCCTTTTCTCTCACAAGATAAACTACTCATACAAATGCATCTTGATGTTCCGTGCAACACACGGGCATCTTGCTAGTTATTAGTAAAGTGGAAATGTCATTAGATTGTTACATCAAAACAGAATAGTAGAGAAGATCGTGCATGAAGTATTTTACAGGACATCGTAGAATGTAAGCATGTTGATCTTTCTATGAAGCCATTTTTGTGATCATCAAAACAGAATTTTAGTAGTGATATCACTATCAGAAGAAAAAATGAACTTCAATGCTACTCGTGGTTTCCCAGTTTCTAAAGTTTATTACATTGCTTATCTATGCGAACTTCAGAAATGTTAACGATTTGATTATTTTGCTAGTGGCAATGGTTACATTTTCTTAACCTGTTGTTGGTTCCCCAGGATATTATAATACCACCCGACTACTTGAGAGAATTGCTTTGCATCTAGACTGTGTGAACGGGAAGCCTTCCATCTGGGAGGAGCTTGTATCATGCTTCCTTCGGCTTTTTTCTGATCGTACTACTGACTACGAGGATTGTATTTCATGTAATGTTGAAGGAGATGCATCGATTGATGCTTTTAGTAGTCTTTCTTCAGTCTTCTTTGAGCAACATACGAGGGAATCATGGAAGCTCCGATGCAAATGGTGGATGAACCGTCATTTCAGCAAAAACATCTATATGTCAGAAACTGCAAAAGGTAACTGCTTGTCCCTCTAACTCAATTATTGCTGAAATGCAATCACGTGGTGCTCCCCTTCATTTGATTAACTTTGTCAGATAGTAAATGCCATCAAGACTACATTGACATAGGGCAATCTCTAGTCCATTGGCATTTAAACTCGTGGTTTTCTTGGCAGCCCATGTTTTAAAAAAGTTGACAGGTATCTGTATAACGTGGACCCTGGCTGGCCCAGTTTGATATTAGATTTTGTTGGTTTATAGAACTGGCATACCTTATTACAGCGGGATAAGGCTATCACTTGTTAAAATATTTTTTAGGTAGCTGTTAGTAATTGCCAGGCGTATGGTGCAATGCCTTCACCTTGAAACGATCATGGCATCACGGGGTTCTCCTGTATGGGACAAGACAATGCTATGGAGTTAAATGTACTAAATTTGGCCCTTTGTGTTTTCCATACCGATAAAGAGCTGACTACAGATATTAACTGTAATAAAATATCTATTGTGCAATATAGAAAATGAATATATGTCAGCTACACCAGACTATTCTGTGCGCACTAAATTCTAGGCATTGACGATTTCTTTTTCTTTTTTGGCAACTTCCATTTTACTCTCAGATGCATGTCCCCCGCTTGGCATGATTCCAGTTGAACTGCTGTGTTCTGATCACAGATAATGAGGTCTTCCGTGTTGTTACAGGTGATTGCAAGCTCCTTGCTTCCAAGGCATCTTGTGCTTCTCACATGCTTGGGCCTGGATTCCCATATGTCAAAGCAGCTAAGAGCTATCTTTCCAAGCAAGAGGCTAAGCATGAATCCGGATTCTTGTCCAGGAACATGGAAAATTCTGTCAAGTTACTACAAAGCTTGGAGAAACTAACATGATGGCTCCGTTTAGTTTAATCTTTTTCTTTTTGACGGGGTAGTTTATGTTGTTGTATAATTTCTACATGTAGTTTTAGCTCCTTTGTGAGGTTAGTTTTTGTAGAATGGGAGATGTGCAGCGGTGCATCCCAATATTTTGCATATTTGGCGGTGGTGAGACATATGAGGATCAACAGCGGCGTGTCCCAATATAGTGTACTACTCCAGTATTTGGCACTGGTAACTGGTAAGCCATTGGTCAACAACTTACGTTGTCCCCAGTGCCTTATTTTGGATTATTAGCAAACGAGGCCGATTTCACTCCAAGGCATAGAGAATTTTGTGTGTGTGTCAAATGTGAGCAGAGCAGCGGAGTAAAGACAAGAAAATGGAGGTGAATGCGAAGTTGGCAGCAATGGTGGAAGGCCTACATTGGTCACCCATGCCGTTAACGATGGAGACCGACTGTTCTGAAGTGGTATCCATCAAAGCCTAACACGTCGGAGTATTCTTCTAGGGTTCAGATATTCGTGAATTTATCGAGGAAAGAGATGCATGTATTGTGAAGATAAACCACAAAGCCAGTTCTGTCAAGTCACGGCAGTGTAGCTTTGCAAATTTCCATGCAAAAAAAGAAGGAAGAGAAAACAGAGAAGGTTTTGTGCTTGACCAATTTCTGAAAAAAGTGCGCGTAAACTGTTCAGATCACAATACCAGACAGGGACATCAAAGAAACAGATACAAGACATGTATTCGTACTGATCACTGAAAATTTTACGCCCGTGTCTCGGTGGTTTCGATGGGCACTGCAGGTCAGGTAATGCAACGACAAGAGCTAACCGCTCGCCAAAGTACAGCCGGCTAATCTATGGGGGTTTTAACGTCTGCAAACAATCTGATCCGTCTCACTGATTTACTGGGACTCATACCAGCCCTGCTGATTCGCGGCCACCAGCGTGTTCTCTACTTCTCTGGTTAGTTTGCCACCGCCGCTGCCGGCGCCGCCTCCTCCTGCTCCGGCGCCATGTTGTTGGTTCCGCAGCCAGGGCATATGTAGCGCTTCTGGAGCTCCTCAGCGAGTGAATTGTGCACGTTCTCCAGTTCAGCCACGCGCTTGCGTCGAGTCAAGGAAACATATAATAATAGTTGCGCAAACGAAGTGATTTCTAGACAGGTGAAAAGGATATCCTCCGATCTCCTGCAACTTTTTCGTCTCTTTCATCACAGCCTCCATAAGAGCTCTCTTTGCTCGGACATCAGCCAGTTCATGACGCAGCTGTAAAACAAGGCAGTCTTGAGAGAGCTGTTAAAATTCATGTCCATATAAATCGTCAGACAATGCGCAGTCCTGCAAAAGCATCGAACTGAATACTTAAAAAAAGCAAGTAGAGTACTATACTACTCCCTCCGTCCGGAATTACTTATCTTAAAAATGAATAAAAGTGGATGTATGTAGAACTAAAATACATCTAGATACATCTATTCCTCCGACAAGTAATTCCGGACGGAGGGAGTATATTCTTGTTAAAATTATGAGAATCGATATAGCTTGGAACTATAGTTCTCACAATGCAGCAGCAGCATCACCTGCATGTTAGCCCCAACCGGTTGGAATTATGATGGTCCTAGTGTTTATCATACAAATGTCTTTGGAAACATTTAGCACAAAAAATATTTATCAGCATAAACTACTGCTCCCTCCGTCCGAAAAAGCTTGTCCCTCAAATGGATGTATCTAGCACCAAGTTAGTGTTAGATACATCCATTTGAATGACAAGCTTGGGACAAGCTTTTTCGGACGGAGGAAGTATATTTTGCACCGTGATGAATAGCATCAGCATTATTTTCTTTTGACTTTTGAAAAGGATAATGCAGATAATACACACATGTCTAGCACATTAGTTCACAGCATGTAAAACTAGTTGAGTAATACACGGAGGGTTTTATCTGTTATTCAGATATGCTGTGTCCCTCACAAAAGTTTTTTATCACCAATTTTCTTGTGAGCAATACAATCAAGAGAAAACCAAACAAGTGTATCGCATCCATTGAATAGTTCAATAGTTGAATACTCCCTCCGTTCCTAAATATAAGTCTTTGTAGAGATTCCACTATGGACTACATACGGAGCAAAATGGATGAATCTACATTCTAAAATGCATCTACATACATCCGTACGTGATTCATAGTGGAATCTCTCCAAAGACTTATATTTAGGAATGGAGGGAGTAGTTAATAATTAACACAATATTGGGTGAAAGAATGGAGAGAAGAACCTTTTCAAGTTCAAGCAGGTCCTTCTGATACTCTTCCTCCAATACATGCACCTCAGCATTCATCTTGTTCATCTGATCAGCCGAATCTGTCAACATACCTTCTGAGTCCATAGTTTCATTCATGTCACTCACATTTTGACCTGCCAAGGTGAACATTTCAGTCCAAGAGGAAACAAGAAAGTAGCAATATAGAGCACAGTACTTTATGACAGGAGATTCATAAGAGCAAATGAGAGAAGTATCATGCAGCTCATATCCTTAGCACATTGCAGAGCACATAGTTAACAAAATGATCGCAGAAAAACAAAGTCGACAATAGCTTGCATTACAATAACAGAAATTATATCTGTAAGTATATGTACAGCACAGAATGAAACACATTTCAAGCTTACACAACACCGAATGGAACACATTTCAAGATTCTTTATCTTATTAAGCAATCACATATTTATCTTATTATGGAGGATAGATTACAAGAGCAGCTTATCAGCCATTACATTATTATGGCACCCTTACTCTTCTACGCCACAACAAAGACACAGATTGATCTAGCTAAAAATAACAAGCTTTTGGGTACAGACATAATAAAGAACAGCACAGAAGTACAACTTATAACTCCAGTTATCCTTCAAACTATGCAAAAGGAATCAAACAGAAATAATATAGGAACTGTAAAATTACAGGAACCCTTCTTAAAGTATTCAGGAACCGAAAGTGTTATGTATGCACTGCAAGTTGGCATGCTTACCCTCTGCTGACTTGCCTTGCTTACCATCTGCTGATGGCGGTCCAGAGCACCTCTCTGCTAATTCTGCAGAAGCCTTCTGTTGAAACTGCCTGCAGAGGAGGAATGAAGTTTATCTCGAGATAATTAGCAAATATGAAACTTCTCATGTAAGTTTCAGCTAGCAGGCAAAGAAAATATACCAAATAGACATAAAAAAAGAGAAGGTCGAAAAGTGATTCTGTTCGACTATTTTGAAGAATTAAACAAAACTTAGAAGTATCCCTTGACACCATCTTCATAAGGTTATAGCAAAGGATCTTAATAATGCTGTCCAAAATATCACATGATTACCCTTACTGCAGGTTAATGTGTTAAAACATATTCCATGCTCTATTTCACGGATCACTGTAATTTCGAGATCCACATATATATCCCTATTCGACCCCTCACTGTAGTTTGAACATAGGCGAAGTACTATGCAAGCCAACGGCATGGTCGTTTATATAGTACCAAAGCAAACAAGAGATGCAGCCCAAGCCACAGATGAATAGCTGATTGCATATCCAGGGAACGGCATGCAGTCATTGCCGCCAAACCAAAAGAAAAACACATACCTTATCCTTGCATTCATTTCAAGCATCTGTCTCAAGAACTCCTCTCTGAAACAACCAACGCAGGCGCATGTGTAAATTAGTTGCTATGTACTGAAGCACAACAGAAACAGCACGATAGACAAAGTCCATCCCACTCACCTCTCGATGTCCTCCGTGCTCTTTGGAGCCATTACATCGAGCACCAAAAGCGCAGCCCCGCCAGTTCCAATTCCAATCACACACACACACACACACAACACCAACACACAAAGCTCGTCATATTTAAGCAACAACAGGCCAGGACCCTAACTGAACTCGCTTCGATTT
The DNA here is from genome assembly GCF_018294505.1 of Triticum aestivum. NCBI lineage: Eukaryota > Viridiplantae > Streptophyta > Magnoliopsida > Poales > Poaceae > Triticum > Triticum aestivum. The sequence goes on from NC_057814.1 coordinate 157,267,051, forward strand.
TCGAGATTTTCTGACCTTAAGCGCGTCCAGTTCAGAGCCCAGCTTCGCGATCTCCTCCTGGAGATGAGAGATCGTCGCCTGAACGCACCACGACCACACGTCGAACCAAATCAGGCGAACTGGCACTGAACGGGGACACGATTCACGCATTTCGGGGCGAGGGAGATGGGGAGATACCTCGAGCGCCTGAATCGACGCGTCTGCGATGGAGGCCTGCACCTCGCTCCCGCGCAGCTCCGTCTCCGCCGCCTCCCGCGCGCGCTTCGCGGCCTCGAGCTCCGCCGTGGCCGCGTCGGAAGCCGAGACCACGTCGTCGAGGCGGCGCTTCAGGCCCGACACCGTGCGCTCTGCACTCGAAGCGGAGGCGGACCTGGGTCAGCCGAGGACGCGAAACCCTACGGTGCTATAGTAGGGGGGGGGGGGGGGGTGCGGCGAGGCCGCGGGGAGGGGGAACGCTTACCGCCGTGGGACTTCTCGGCGGCGAAGTCGCGGATGATGGATAGGAACTGCTTCTGGGGCTGGCCACCCGCCGCCGACGCCGACGCGGCCATGGGGAGGAGAGGAGGAGAGGGCGACGATTGCGGGACGTTCTTCTGGAAGGTTCTGGAACTCGAGAGGGTTTTGAGTGGGGCGGGAATGGAGCTGGCGACTGGTCGTGTTGGACAGCTGGAGCTTATAAACCCTCGGCAGCCACTCTTTTTTTTTAGGCAATCGGCAGCCACTCTATGGACAAAATGTAAGTGGGCTTTTCCACCCGAACAGTGCTACATGCACGACACTGGCCGGACGACATGCAGATGATATGACATATCCCATCATCAGAGTCCAAAGCAAAACATCTCCAGCGGTTGGATTAGCTATCGTCCTCATGTCGTTCACTGGAATTGTCGTGTGTAGTAGTTTCGTTTCCACCCTATGCACGCACCACGGCACCATCGTGTTTTTTTAGCCTGTAACTCAAAACAAAATCCCGGCGGAGCCCCTCAAAACGATTCGTCCGGTCGCGTCGCGTGCGCTCGATCAACCTACAAGTATCGTGCGTCTATCCCATGCCTTCTGTTTTTTTTTCTTTGTCTTATCTTCTTCCTTCCACCTCAACCGATCAACTCTCATCCTCTTTCCCCGGCAAGCACCAACAGCCTCGTGTGCAGCCGTGCGCTCCCTCGCGGCCGCTGCAAACCAGCACAGAAACCCAATCCCATGGCATTTTTGCTGCAACCTCATCGCCATGGCAGCGCTCTCGCGCCCCGCGTCTGTCGCCACGCCCGCGCGTGATGGGTGCCAGGACCGGATGCCGCGAGCTGCAAGCCAAGCGGTGCGACGAGCGACGGCCAGAGATGCGACTGACACCGTGCAAGTGGACAAGAATTGCAACTATTGACAGAAATGTTTCAACAGTAGATATTAAAGTTTCAACCATAGTTGGTTTTTGCTACTACAGGCGAAGATTTTTGCTACATCCATCAAGGTGGAGATGAACCTCGCGATGGCAGCGGCGGCGATTTGCTGCAACCGTAATCGGTTTTTGCTACTACCGGCGAAGTTTTTTGCTACATCCATCAAGGCGGAGTTGTGACCTCGCGACGGCGACGATGGTGATTTGCTGCAACCATAGTCGTGTTTTACTACCACCGGCGAAGTTTCTTGCTACATCCATTCAATGGCGTTGATTGAATGGTGGGCGTCGTCGACGCAGTTCCGTTCAGCGAGCATCAACGGCGAGGGGCGGCGGCGGAGCTACAACCGTGTTGCAAAATTGCTACTACCGGTGCCCCATCGAGCTACAACCGCCATCGCGGTTTGCTGCATCTCACGACGGATGTATGTTTTGCTGGAACCGACACTCGATTTTGCTGGAAGGCTGCGAGCGAGATGTTACAACGGTGAGGTGCTACGAGCGGTGACGAGCGCGCCGGCGAGCTGCGGCCGTCGCTACTGGAGCTACAACCGTCGTCGGCAGAGCTGCAACCCGCGGGACGCCGATGCTGCATGTGTGGAGCCGGCGATGAGGACGGCCGGCGAGGGCAGCGACCGGCGACAAGGACGCACGGCGAGGGTAGCGACCGGTGACAAGGACGGCCGGCGAGGGCAGCGACCGGTGACGAGGACGGCCGGCGAGGGCGGCCCCTGGAGAGCACGTGCAACCAGCAAGACGAAGGGAAGCGACAAGATCCAGGGGGTCTTTTTTTCGTACGTGCTCGTGAGGAAGAAGAAGCGGATCGAACGGTTATGCGCACCCAAATCGGATGGCTATGGACCGACCGGCCCAAATTTTGGGCCGGTGCGCCGGCGCCTATCGCTGCCCTTAGGAAATCCCTCACGCCATGCAAAACCGGTTGCACCTGATCCCTTCCACCTCCTTTCATATTAAACAAAGTGCAAGTGTGAACGCATTAAATTTATACTTCATTTTTTTGAAAAGTCATAACTTTTCAACCGAATATCAAAATTGAGATCCGCTTTCACCGTTGGAATCCTCGCGACATGCTCTTCGAAACTAGATCTCGCATGCTTATGTTTCGACAAACTTTTTTGTGTGCAATTTACTCCCCGTTTGTGCAACTGCCTAGCCATCGATGTGCAACTACCTCGAGTCGACGTGCAACTTTTCCCCTACTCGTGGACATGCAGTTTTGAGTGATGTGAACATGTGTGAATGCATTTACTTCGGGTTCTATTTTCCTAAAAATGTCTTAACTTTTGAACCGAATATCAAAATTAAGATATTCTTTCACTGTTGGAATCCTCATGGCATGCTCATCGAAACAAGATCCCGCATGGGTATGTTTCGACGACCTTTTTCTGTGCAATTTATTGTCCTTTTGATGCAACTGCCTAGCTATCAATGTGCAACTACTGGCAAGTCAATATGCAACTTTTCCTCATACCTGTGGGCATGCAGTTTTCATTGTTGAAGTCTTCACCCCAGACTATCCGCACCAGTGAGATGTGCAACTTCGTCAGCTGCACTTGCCAACTGCCAAGTAGTCGGTGTGCAAACTTTCTCTCTGCCCACGGATTTGCAATTTTCACGGTTCGCTGCTTGGGCCAACTGCCTAGCAGTGGATGTGCAACTTCGTCTGTTGTCTCGGCCAACTACGCCAACGAGAGTGTGCAACTCCACGACTGTGCACGTGCGACAATGACACCGTGCGTGACAACTCCCGCAACCATGATGGTGCGACTATGCCGCCACGCGTATGAAACTCCCGCAGTCGTGTGTGAACTACTATCCGACGAGAGTGTACAATCCCACTCTGTTCGTAAGAAACTATGCCGACCAGGGTGTCCAACTCCACAGTCACATGTGAGCAACTACTCTGTCGCGCGTGTGCATCTCCCACAGCCCGTGCATGAGCAACTAGGCCAAGGAGAGTGTGCAACTCCTGTAGCCGTGTGCGAGCAACTATGCTGATGAAAGTTGGCAAATCCGAAACCGTGCTTGAGAAATTATTCGATGAGTGTGCAGCTCAACGGCCCTGCGTGGGCTACTACCCCGAGGAGGGTATGCAGCTCTATGGTCCTGTGTGTGCGACTATGCCGCCGCGCGTGTGCAACTCCGGTAGTCGTATGTGAGCTACTATGCCGACGAGAGTGTGCACCTCCGCGGTGTGTGTGTGTGTGTGTGCAACTATACTGTCGATAGTGTGCAACTCTATGGCCGTGCATGTGCGATTGTGCGGGTGAGAGCATGCAACTTCGTGGTCGTGCATGTGACTATGCGAAAAAGAGTGTGCAACTCCACTCCCTTGCGTGTGCGACTATACCGACGAGAGTGTGCAACTTCACGGCTGTGCGTTAGCTACTACGCCGACGAGAGGGTGCAGCTCCGTGGTCGGGCGCATACGACTATGTCGCTGTACATATGCAACTCCAGCAGTTGTGCGTAAGCTACTATGTCGACGAGAGTGTGCACTTCCATGCATGGCCGCTCGTGTGCGACTATGCCGACGAGAGTGTGCAACTCTATGGTCGCGCGTGTGCGACTATGCGGACGAGTGCACAACTCTGTTGCCACGAGTGTGCGACTATCCCAATGAGAGTGTGCAACTTCGAGCCCGTGTGTGAGCTACTATGCCAACGAGAGTGTGCAACTCTTGGTCCTGTGTGTGCGACTATACCACCGCACGTGTGCAACTCCGCTGTCGCACGTGAAGTACTATCCCGACGAGAGTGTGCAGCTCCCGCAGCCAACGAGAGTGGACGCCTATGCCGACGAGAGTGAGCAACTCCGTGGTCGTGCCTGTGTGACTATACAGACGACAGTGTACAACTTCGCTGTCGCGCGTGTGCGACTATGTCGACGAGAGTGTGCAACTCTGCGTCCGTGCGCGAGCTACGACGCCGACGAGAGTGTGCAGCCGTGGTTATGCGTGTGCAACTCCCGCAGTCGTGCATGAGCTATTATGCCGATGAGAGTATGCACCTCCGTGGCTGTGCGTGTCTGACTATGCCGACGAGAGTGTCCCAACTCCGCGGCGCGTGGCGACTATGCTGACAAGAGTGTCTAACTCTGTGGCCATGTGTGTGCGACTATGCGGACGAGTGTGCTACTCCGCTGTCATGCGTGTGCGACTATGCTGATGAGAGTGTGCAGCTCCGCGGGCACACGTGTGCAACTACGCCAACGAGAGTGTGCAACTCCGTGGTCCTGTGTGTGCGACTATGCTGCCGCATGTGTGCAACTCTGGCAATCATGCTTGAACTATTATGACGATGAGAGCGTTGTGCAACTTCGTCTGCTGTCCGACCAACTGCCTATCAGCCGTTATGCAACTTCGTCTGCTGCCCCGGTCAACTGCTTAGCAATCGATGTGGAACTTCCCCCTATTTCGTGAATGTGCAGATTACACCATTTTTAACTATCCCTTGTCATGTGAGATATACAACTTCGTCTGCTGCCATGGTGCAACTGCCGCAGTTCATGTCCGGCTTTCTTCCCTACCTGTGTGGACACTCTCGTCCCAACTACCCCTACCAGTAGGACGTGCAACTTCGGCAGCTACCCCGACCAACCGTCTGATAGTCTATGCGCAACTCTAAAAGCATGATTGTGCAACTTCTTCTTAATCATGAAATGTGTTTGCCCATATTAGAGAGAACAACTTTGATGTAAATCAATTTATTGCTAAAAAATTAATATCATTCGAATACAAAAAAGAGATACACGAACAAAATTTAAGGTACCAAACATTCAATGCAAGCGTGACACGTCATCTAGCCAACTTAGTATCACTGTGTGTGAAATTTTTCAATGATCGTATGCCGATGAGTGTACAACTCCTTGGCCGTGGGTGTGCAATTATGCGAAAGAGAGTGTGCAACTCTGTCGCCTCAAACTGTAGCTTGGACAATTCTGAAATAAAAAGAATTAGACCATAAATTGAGAGAAAATAACTTTACAGCTTCCAAGTTGAGCATTGTCCTTGACTACCTTGCAGTCATTTTTTCCCACAGAAAAGAAAAATATTGCATGTAAATCTGACACGAGACAGCATGAAACTTTCTTCAGACTTTGGAACGATTCAGTAATCAAGAAGCCAATACTTAATGTGCTCAATGAAAGGGCGTGCCCCAATTTGATAAAGAAAAGACTGAGGGTCACATCTCACAGTGACTATGAACTCGGTCGACAGCTCTACCTTTTTTCTTCGGAATTCGATTAGACAGGAAACAAACTCCCCAGTTCTCACATCTCATAGATCACCAAAAGACACAAAAGACACTGACACTGACGGACCAACTTCAGCCCCACACGCAGCAACCAACAACCACAAGGACTCACTCACCACACGTCCTCACCCATGGACAGACACGACACTGCTCATCATTAAGGACAGTATAACCGCTCCTAATCCCTGCACTCACAGCGATTTCAGTTTTCGGCCGTCCGTTTTATTGATCTGGGAGTTCCTGGCCATCGGATCTCGTTTGGAAAACAATCTATCCCGCACTATGTTAAATCTAGCCCAACTGTCCTGTGGGCTGCTGCTCCAGAGGCCGAAACGAAAGCCTCCGGTGCACTGGGCCGTCGGCCAGCCCATTCTACCACTTGGGCTTCGAGGAGGGATGGGAGCGAACTGCGAGGAGTTGCTAAAAAAAGTGCCGACGCGAGCCGGAGCCGCACGCACAGAGGAGCCGCCGGTTTCATCGACTCCCGATGCATGACAGCGGAGTAGCACACTCTTCTCACAGTAATCTCACCCTCGCCAAGGTGGGGGTGCAAAGGAATGTCACTGCTGACTGTTCCTTGGGCAGTCAGAAAGCTTGTTGCTGATTTGTACAAGGCAACTCCGGGTGTTTCACATCTCTAGGGAAATCACTGGTATTGCTCATAATGTAGCTCATCAGTTTGACCTGTCTTTAGCTATTTTGGTTTAGCTCATAGACATAGAACTTGCCCTGTAATTTCTCTCCTGTCTTCTGTACATCCTCAGGGTGTTCTTCCTGTTGTACATATTTTCGCATGTAGATTTGAAACCAATTGAATAGGCCCAAAACGGATTTTAGGCCTCAGAAATGAATTAGTTCACTATCAAAATCTACATGTTGGGTCTCACTTTCTTTTGATAAATCCCCAGGTGTCATATTTTACTAAATTTGCTGCTTTGATGATTGGTTTATTCTTTATCTCATGGATCATTCTGGCACGTGCTAGCTATGAAATGAAAGATCACCGTCTCTAATCATGTATGCTTCTATATCACAGAGTTTGCATGTTGTGAGTAGTCCTATGAACGAAAAATGTTATCTCGCAACATTATTTGGCTAGAAGCACAACTAAATTCTCAGGACTTCGTAAGTTGAATAGTTGATCATGTATGATAGGTTTTTTTTTTTTTTTACAAATTGCACCATTCTATTGAAAAAATAGACGGGTGCGGCGACCCGCACCGTCAATGATCTAGTCTTCTCCTGAAAATGAAACGAAATTCTTCAGTCGACCTCCTCCATCTTGCTCTCCTCAGCGCCATCCTCGTCGAGCTCTCCGGCATCTTCCGATGGAAGGCGTGCACCAGCACGCCCAACATGTGGTGCACCAGCGCCACCCCGATGATGCGTGCCCCGCGAACATCCTCCGGCTGGCACCGTGATTCCGTGAACATGTACTGCATTTCTGCATTTGCTCGTACAGATGCAAATGTGTGATGAACTGATGAATGCGTGTGTGTGTGCGGTTATTTACAGGGAGGGGATCGAGTGGGATACTTGTATGTACGTATCTGAGTAGCACTTTGATGTTGAGGTTCGCGACGCCGTCCTCATGTGCGCCCACATGGTAACGGCCGGCGAGACAAGGTCTGGCAGGTGGCTACTACCTCTTGTGCCTCGTGGTCGAACAACAGCCGGCTCCAGACCATGTCCATCCTCGCCGTCAGCCGGATTAGTTCTGCAAACCCCCTGCTACGGCGGTCTTGTTGAAGATGTGAATCACGCACGGAGATCTTGCGATCCGAGAGATGAGGGCTGGGCAGGTTAGTGCGAAAGAACACCTGAAGCTGGATAAATGGGGCAGAAAGGCGGCGGCGTGTGAAATTTTCGGGGCAGACGATTCGCTAGGCTCGACAGGCGATTTCGTTACCTGACATGGGGAGGATGGGGAGGACCAGGGCGGCGCCATGGGAAGAGGTTGCGGGCTCGATGTCTATCCATGGGGAAGAACGATAGGACAGGGCGGCGCCATGGGAAGAGGGTGGGGGCTCGGTGTCCATCCATGGGGTCGAACGGAAGGAACAGGGCGGCGCCATGGGAAGGAAGGAGGGAGCAGGGCAGCGCCGCGGTGGAGAGGAGAGGCTATCGGGTAGCGGCGTGGGCTCGGGAAACCGCCCCGACCAGGTAGCACCTGACCCCGGTGCAGCGCGATAGAAGCGAGATCGTGCGGTGGAGAGCCGGCCGCTCGACTCGTCCAAATAGTGCCTATGCATTTTTTAAATTTTAGGTTAATTTTATTTAATATTTTCAATGATTGGTATTTTCGAATCAAATACTATATTTTTTTGAATATACTTCAATTTGTAACGAGAAGACCCTCGGAACAAAATGAATCTCTGATAATTTTGAACCAAACGAAATGTTTTCAACATAATTTTATGTGAAAATAATTTTATTTCATTATCTATTTCATTTCCCACATTTTTTTGTATTTCTCTGTTTTGATTTGTTTACAAATAAACTCCCAAATTTCAATTATCTCTTTTATATTTCAAATAATTTCATAAATAAGTGACATAGATTTCCCACCAGTTTTTAAAAAATAGCAACTCCTCATTGTTCCAAAAGTTTTTGAATATGATGGTTGCTATGAAAATCAAACCATTAGAAACCCCTTTCAAATATGAATTGAACGGTATACTTTTCGTGGCATAATCTTGTGTAGTATTTCCATGAAGGCTTCCCCGTGGTGGTCGTTGAGGTCCATTAAGGCTTCCCCGTGGTGGTCGCTGAGGCTGGCACTCTGTCAACCCTGATTCAGACGCTTTCAAGCACACTATGCGTCGCCTTGGAGTTGGAGCGCCAAAATGATCGAAAACATCCCCATCCAACCCTTCATGGCTTGCATAGACACTTCCCAAGGCGTGCAACCACTTTCTCGTGACGAGTCATGGTTGCGCCGCAAGCTCAAAGGGGCCTACCTTGACCTCGCCTCGCTCGAGCGATCCATTGTTCGACAACGTGCTCAGTTTGCATGGCTGCGAGATGGGAAAACTAACCCAACACTCTTCTGAATACATGCCCCCCATCACAAGTAAAAGAATCGCGTGTTTACGGTTAAGCTAGGGAACACGTCCGTCTCCGACGAGGAAGCCGTGGGGAAGGCTTCTTTTGATCACTTCTATGGCATCAACATATGCAAGAAAAGGACACACCCATGGCATTTTGGCCCAAACAAAAATATTTTATGTCATGGAAGTAACACTTTCAGGACCAAAATACCGACGAAAACACGCATTGTCATGAATGTGTTGCCGACATACTTCTATGACAAATAATTATGACAAAAATTGAAAGTTTTGTACTGGGTGGGCAGGCGGCGCACCTGGATGACATTTATCGTGCCTTTCATGACGTAAAAAATAATGGTAGAAGTGAGGGCTAGAATTTTTTGGTGATTCCTCGGATGAGTTTCGCCTGGCACAATATACAGTTGGTGCCAAGCTATGTTCGTTTGGATCCCCTTCTAGCTTTGGCTGGCCTCCTCTCAGTATTATTCGAGGCGGCGGTTAGGTCACGGTGATTGATGTCCTTTGATGGTGTTTGAGGTTCTCATCGCTTTGTAGAGTGCTTATGTTTGCTCTATTTCTAAGGCTGGTCGAAGTGTCGCCAAGAGGAGGTGCACTAGTTGTCTTGGTGGAACATTGCCCTTCGGTGGCGTCTGCGTTGTCGCGACGTGACCTTGGTGGTGGGTTGCCCTTCAACGGCATGCGTGACTCTTCTAGTGTTGTATGGTTAAGAGTGACCGTTGAGTAAGCGGGCGACCTTTTCCTCTTCATATTCTCGGCGTCGGGACTCTTTTTGACTGGTCTAAAAGACTCCCCCATGCTCTTCTCGGTGTCGGGACTCCTTTTGACTGAACTAGCAAGACGCCTCCCTACTCTTCTCGGCCTGTTCTCGATGGGTGCTAAGTACAAAGCCTACTTGGCATAGCTAGTTTCCAGTTGGTTCTTTGTCTCTGTTTCCTCTGTTTCTTCGTGTGTGAGTGTCGTGTGCATCATGTAGCCGTTGTGTTGTATCTTATCCTTACTTTTTATAAAAAAAATAAAAAATGGTTCAGTCTGGCTTTTGCCCTCCGTAGTTGCCCTTTTTTTTAGGCAAGTTTGATTTAGGACAAAATAGAAACTTCAGTTAAGTTTAAATGGAGAGCATTTTTTAATATACTTTTTGTAGAAGCTTACTTTATCTAATCTTAACTTGGAAATGCAACTGTAATCTAATCTACAAGTGTACCCTAGTATATTGGAGCCTGCCAGCCTAGCACTTACGTAGTTCTGAACTTCTGATTGCATATCCATTTACATCTATATAAGAACCAGGAAGCATCCTTATCCCTTAATTTCCTAAGAAGCAGATCCAGCTGGCAGCTTCCGATCGATTTGGCATCCACTGCACCTCCGTGCATTTTACCACCGTTTGTTTCCTGCTTCGCCGCTGGCCTGCCGCCGCCTGCTCATCTCTCGGTGACAAGATCGGCTCCTTTCAGGCCTGCAAGCTGCAACACTACTCCTGCCCGGCCGGTATGTCGCCATGTACAGCATTACTTGTGAACTGGTAGGAGTACATATGAAGCATGTTTTCAGTTTTAGGTGAGTCAGTTTTACATGTGCTTGAAATTCATGTGTTTACGGCAGACTTTAGTTTGGGTCTGAAACTAAACCGCGAAAACTCGTCCATTCCAGTCGGTGCAAACAAACGATCGAGGAGCAATTAACATGGCTGGTGGAGGACCGCTGGAGCTCTGGAACCACCGTTCGATGCAGATCTTGGTCCTCCTCAGCCTCGGGCTCCAGGTCGTCCTCTTCGTCTTCGCCGGGATCCGCCGGCGTGAAGCCTTCCCCGTGCGGAGGCTCCTCCTGTGGCTAGCATACCTCATGGCCGACTCCACGGCCGTGTACGCCGTCGGCCACCTGTCGTTCAGCAGCACCGTGCGAGAGCATCAGCTCGTCGCGTTCTGGGCGCCGTTCCTGCTGCTGCACCTCGGCGGCCCGGACAACATCACCGCCTATGCCCTCCAGGACAACCAGCTCTGGCTTCGCCACCTCCAAATCCTCGTCGTGCAGGTCCTCGGGGCAGCCTACGTCATCCACAAGAACATCGACGGAGGTAGCAGCGGGCGGCTGCTCCGGCTTGCCTCCGGCTTGATGTTCGCCGTTGGATTTGTCAAGTACGGGGAGAGGACGTGGGCGCTCAAGTGTGGCACCCTGGAAAGCATCGGCGCCTCGGTCAAGACGCAGCCGCCCGCCATCCATAAACATTCCCACCGTCAGGACGAAGCGTCGGACGAGGAATTCCTCGTGCGACGAGCCCACTCGCTGTTCCACGTCTGCAAGCGTGCCATTGTCGATTCCTCCGTGATCGAGAAGGACTCCGTGGAGGGGCAGGAGGAGTACACCACCAAGATGATGCGCAAAGTGGAGCTATGGGCGCTGATGGAGATCGAGCTCTCCCTCATGTACGACGTACTCTACACCAAGGCGGCCGTGGTCCACACCACTGCCGGCTATCTGGTCCGTGTCGTCTCGCCGCTCACCATTGCCGCCTCGCTGGTGCTGTTCCAGCTCACCCCCAAGGACGGCCACATCGGCGCCGACGTGGCCATCACCTACGTCCTGCTGGGCGGCGCCTTGTTCATGGAGACGACGTCGCTCGTGAATGCGCTAGGATCGTCTTGGACGTTTGCGTTCCTGAGCACCACAAGGTGGCGATGGCTCCGATACGTAGCCCTGTGCAACGGGAGATGGGACAGTCTCCGGCGTAGGGTTGTGTCTCTTCACCATCTTGTCAAGGGAGGATTTCCTGGTGGTAGCAGCACCAGCAGGTATAAATCGAGGAGGTGGTCATACATCATCGGGCAGTACAACATGCTGCACTTGTGCACGCGCCCCGCCGACACACTGCTCACCAGCCCGCTGCTCGGTAGGCTGGCCAGGACGCTGGGACCCAACGGGTGGTGGGACAGGAAGCACTACTCAGGGACCGTCAAGATATCGGTTTCAGTCAAGAAACACATCTCCCTACACATGGGGCGGCTGTACAAACACGGGACGCTCAACTCCCTGAGCATGCTCAGGAAGAAGTGGGGCGAGGAGCCGCTGGACCGTCGAGGGCTCTACGAAGGCATTCTGAAAGACTCCCTGGGTGTGGAGTTCCAGGAGGGCATCATCATCTGGCACATCGCCACCGACATCTTCCTGGCCAAGAGCGAGAGAGCCAAGGCCGAGGACGCGGCGCCACGCGTGGAGGCCATCGTGATGCTGTCCGACTACATGATGTTCCTCATGGTGGATCGCCCCTACATGCTGCCAGGCCAACCCCAAAACAGGTTGTACCAGCGTACCTGCGAGAATCTGGTCAGCATGCCATTGACAGATGATCCTAGGTACCCAGACCGCCGGCACAAAGGTATGATCAAGAATCTGTTCCGCGTGCGTGATGGCCCGGCTTCCGGCACTTCCAGGGCCTCCGAGAGACGCGATCTCGCCAACAGACTGTATGATGAGTATGCGAGCCGAAGGTTCAGCCACGACGCTCCCCGTCTCACGTACGTAGCTCGACTTGCCAAACGGTTGCTGCAGAAGGAGAGAGCCGACGGCACGGCCGACTCGTTGGACCTTGTGCTTGAGGTGTGGACGGACATTCTCGTCTACGCGGGCAACAAGTGCAGCAGGGAGTCCCATGCCAAGAAGCTCAACAGTGGCGGCGAGCTCACGACCATCCTGTGGCTCATGGCGGAACACCTCTACCAAGTGTCCCTCGAGGAAGCATCACACGCGCAGAGAGACGATGATGTATCTAACGTACTATAATTCGACCACTAACGTCCCAGTTGTACGTACATGTTGTGTTTTGAAAGTGAGTCCGGCCACATGTAAATATATGTACTATGATCTTCTCTTGCGCTTACCAACTGTGTTTCTATGAGTGAACCACCCACAATTTAATTAGTGCGCTGAAGAATCCGATCACAATGGAGTCGACTAGTAGGAACATGCGTGTCTCAAATTAAATACTTATTTACCTATCCCTGATTCCTAATTAAATTAGTATTGTCAGGCTACCAAATCATGAGCTGGTCCGCAAGATACAAGCACGTATGGTACGTACCAACCGCAACATGCATATATGCTCAATTGTTGACACATGCGTGATTCCTCGCCATCTGTCTCTAGCTATGTGTTTTTTGTTTTTCTTTAATTTATGGCTTCTTCTGGGGAAAAGCCACAAAAAAAAAGCCGCGTGATCCGTGGCTCGACCAAACTTTCAAAATCCTGACTATGAATACCTTAGTAAATAGGCTGTGACATACATGCAAATCGAGCAACACTACTTGAGAAATTGCATTGAGCAGGTGAGGTTTGTATGTTCAAATGATACATGTTTTTTTTCAAGTTGAGGAGGAGAGCTTCCAATTAAATTTCATTCAAAATGAAACTGATAACACAAAGTGTCGATGGGGAGTGAACCCTCAACAAACAAAAGGTTTCGCCAAATAAAATAGCCGACCGCGGATTACTGGAAGGCTAAACTTTGCCTAGTGCATTTCATCGGGTACTAGGCAAATATGACTTTTTTTCTTTTTCTTCGAAAAGGGAAGGACCCCGGAAATATGACCTTTCTTGAGTATTTATTTTTGCATTTGGCAAACTGTTCTTCACCGAGTGCTTTTTTCAGCACTTGGCAAACATTTCTTTGTCAAGTTTTTTTTTTGCACTCGTCAAAGAATTCTTTGCCGAGCAACTTTTTTCTGCACTCGGCAAACACTTATTTTTTGTTTTTCCTTCTCCTTTCTCTTACTTATTTCCGTGTGCATATTATTTAATTTCATTTTTCCCTTTATGCTTTGTTCTTGCCTACAATATTTTCTTTTTTCCATTTTTTTCTCCTCGCATTTTCTTTTATATGCACCAAGTGCATTTCTATGCATTTAGTGAATGCAATAAACTTTTAAATTGCAAGTGCATGAATTTTTGGGTAGAATTGGGTTAAAATTGCTGAGAGGGCCTCCCTTTCGACCCACCACCCCCAAGCGAATTGAAGGTCTAGACTGAAATGGGTAGCTGACTCTGACTTCCTCAACATTGATGGTTCCTGGAACATTTCACTCATCAGGCTACTATCTGATAGACGTCACAGAGATTGTGGAAATAAAAAGCTCTCGCCGAGGGGAGGCTGACTCTATTGCTTGGCAACCGGACAAATATGGTCAATGTTCGGAGAAGTCTGCTTAATTACATTTTGGCAAGAGAGGAGACAATGCCTCCACAGGGGACGGTGGCGTGCTGTGCTGCGTGGAAAATGTTAGAGCATCTCCAACAAACTTCTTAAGACGGGGCTGCCTGTAAAAATCCGATGACTATACGGGTTTGGCCCGTTTTTTGGACCAGATCAGAGCCATCGTATAATCGCCCGGCTCGTAAATGGTTTTACGCAGGCCCGTAAACCGGCCCCTCCCCATGCAATATATCTAAGAGTTTGCGGCTGGAATACGGGTCGGAACATTGTCCACATGCCGCCGCAATTCCCAAATCCCCTTCTCGATTTCTCGCCGTTGGCGACCTCAATCCCCCTCGATGTGGCGCGGAATGTGGTTGGCGGGCCGCGGCGCCGGCGGTGGCGACGACCCCGAGCGGAGGCAGTGCGTCACCACAAACAGCCCGAGGAAAAGGGCTGCCCGTAGGTACACAAACCAAGGGCTCTCGCCGCCGCCGTCACTCCTCCGCCGCGAGGCGGAGGAGTACGACCGCTAGCAGGCGCTCCTCCGCCGCGGGCTGTCCTTCGGCTCCTCCGTCGTGAGCAGCTCCTCCGCCAGTGCCTCGAGCTCCCATACGCCGCTCACCCAGGTGAAAAGGGAGCCGGAGGAGCTCCCGCCGCTCCACGCAGTGAAGATGGAGCTCGAGGCGTAGCCGGAGCTGCGGGGCGGTGGCGTGATCAGGCCGTAGGATTCCCTCCCCCTGGCGGAGGCGGATGCCATGGAGGCCGTCATCCTCGCGCACAGTGTGCGGGAGGAGGAGGAGAAGGTGGCGCAGCGCTGGCGCCAGGAGGAGGAGCTCAACGACGTCCTGTTCAAGCAGGGCCTCGCGAGGGCGCGTAAGTCCGAGGAGAAGGAGGAGGCATGGCGCCGCGAAGCCGAAGCGCAGGACGCCAAGTACGTCGACCTCACCTCCGACACCGACGACGAGTGATCGCCGCCACCGCCGCAGCGTCACCGCCGCACCCGCAGGTTTTGGCCAGTTTAGGGTTAGGGTAGGCCGATGCGCTTTCCGCCGGCGATGAACTATTTGTATGTATGAATGATCATCCCTATTATATGTATGTATGTATGTATGTATGTATGTATGTATGTATGAATGATCATCTCTAGTGTTTCTCGTTCATTTCTCGCGCGAAACATTTTTTCAAAATTTTATTGTTTTATATACAATTTCTGGTTGGCCGCAGATAAAATCACTCCTCATATCACCTCCAACGTGAACCGTAAACCCCTAATAAGGACTAGCCTTATAAAGGGTCTGCTAGAGATGCTCTTATGCAACTGTGGGGCGCCACCCAAAATTTGTGTGCTCTGAGTGAAAGCTACGAGAGAAGCACTAGCTACTCTCGTGGGGAAATATCACCTACTCCCTATGCTCCAAGTCTAAAACATCAATTTTAAATGTTTCAAAAATTCTGAATATTCACAAGGAATGTGACTATATCCCCTAAACATTTTAGGCCCAAACTCAAAATGTACATTGAGAAACAAAAAAGACAAATTCAGATGTGAATAGCGTCAAATATTGCTTTTGTCTTTTTATGACACTATTTATGCTAGATTTCACATTTTTGTTTCTCAATGTGCATTTAGAGTTTGGACCTGAAATTTTTAAAAGTTATAGTCACATTCCTTGTAATCATTCATATTTTTTTCTATAATTTTTTGAACCATTTAAGATTGATTTATTTGAAGGTAGAGCATGGGAGCACCCAAGGATGGGAGTACTTGATATTTCCCCCTACTCTCGGTAATAAAAAGAGAACCGGATTGGCTGTTGTTACTCTCAGGTCAACTCCAACCGTCCACCTCAAATGAACGTTTGTTTTGTCTGAATTTTGTCCATTTGAGGCGGTAAAATGGAGGCTCGTGTCTGGTTTGGCCAGTCAGCCGGTCGGTGCACCCAACGCGCGGCCGCTTAACATTTTGTCCAGCCCGACATGAAAAAAAAGACTGCCACACATTTAAAAACATAGAAATAACTTAATTAAACCGTTCTAATTTATTTAAACCGTTTAAACAAGTCTCGACCCGCACATTAAACTTAACTTAAAACTTAAAGAACATTAAAAAACTAGACGCCGCCGCCGCCGTGGCCATCGTCGATGCCCTCGCCGTCTTCAGGCGCCGCCATCCTCCTCGTCATCGTCCCCGGTGAGGTCGATGTACGACGGTTGGCTGCCAGAGGTGGGCAGACGGACCCTCCGGTGGCTGCATGGCTGGATGTAGCGACCAGACCTCAAATAGTCTGTGCTGCTGTGCACCAGTGTCATCCCTGGATCAGTAATGCTGACACGCACAGTACAAATGGAGGATTTATAACAGAGTAGCAATCACACACTTATTACATCGAATATCTCCAAGGAGAATAAGTATGATAAATATGGCTTAAGGCCATCTAAATACGATAACAGCGGAAGACTTGGAAGATAAGTGAGTCCATCAACTCCAACGACATCACTGAGTATAAGACCACGACCTAAGGCACCTTACTCGTCGTCTGAAAAGTCTGCAACATGAAACGTTGCAGCCCAAAAACGGGTCAGCACATAGAATATGCTGGCAAAATAACACATAGAGAAATAATGAACATAATAATGCTATACTACATGCATATATGGCTGGTGGAAAGCTCTATGGTTACAGTTTTGCGAAAAGCCAATTTTTCCCTACTGCAAAGGAATAAATTTTATTTAACTATCATGGTGGTTGTTAAACATTGAGAAGGTACCTCCAACTCAATCCCAATTAAGTGTCATCATTAACCCAACAAAGTTAATTAAAAGTAACATGATGATGAGATTCACATGATAATCCAGGTACTAGATACTCAAGTTGTCCATAACCGGGGACACGGCTAACCATGATTAGTTTGTACACTCTGCAGAGGTTTGCGCACT
Source organism: Triticum aestivum (assembly GCF_018294505.1). NCBI lineage: Eukaryota > Viridiplantae > Streptophyta > Magnoliopsida > Poales > Poaceae > Triticum > Triticum aestivum. The sequence goes on from NC_057814.1 coordinate 157,283,917, forward strand.
TTTCCCCATAAGACTCGATCGCCTCCGCTTGATTCTCGCACTACATGATGTTTGAGAAACGGATGACCGAGACACAGTCTTTCAGAAACAATCACTCTTTACTCCGGATGGACAGTTACACCTACTTTCCCCTACATCTGCTAGCCCACCTCTTCAAGAGATCATGTAACCTACTCAACTATGCTAGAGCCCATAATAGCTTGTGGCTGCACACGGAAGTTTCTAGCATGAATAATCTCATGATCCCTTTGAGCCTGGGTGGCGGTCCTTATAAAAACAGACAACACTGGGTTCTCCAGGTGCCTCAATCCACCCAGATGTGAGTTTTAGTTGCCACCTTAAGTAAACCATTATTAACAATCTCACATCTGTCATGAATATCTCTCAAACCCAATCCACGTCTACGAGCATAGCATGGCAATATAAGCAACGTAGAAAGTAACTCCCGAGGGTTTGATAATAAAACAGGTAATAGGTACTACCTCAACTACTTCCCAATACCCACAGTTTAATTAGATCCTAACCATGCAATGTTTGAGGATTTATCTAATGCAATAAAAACTGGGTATGGAAGGGTATGATCAAAGTGTTACTTGCCTTGCTGATGATCCGCGAAACCTAGAGATTCGAAGTAACAAGCGGCGCACTCTGGGTACTCTATCGCAAACAAACAAGCAAACAATAAGTACTCATCTAATGCACAGGTAAAACTCGAATAAAAGATCCAACCAGAAAGTTCAACTTAAGAACTCCGGTTTGCAAAAAGAATCAACTCGAACGAAGCAACGAAAGTCAAACGGCGAAAGAAACAAGCTTCGTTTACTAATCTGGATCTAGGTCAAATTTTACAGTAGCAAAAACTTGTTTGAGTAGGTTAAACAGAAAGAGAATTTCGAGACGAAACTCTAGGCGCTTGAATCGCCTGATTCCGATAAACGAGCGAAAAGTTAAACAAAAACGAAGATCCGATCAGAAATCGAGATCTGGTTTAATCGCGGAAAAATCCGACGAAAAAGAAAACTGACGAACGGTTAAAGAACGGACGTACGTTAACAACGAAAATCCGACGAACACGTTCGTTAAAACGAGCGGGTCGGTGAACGTTCACTAAATAATAAAACCGAAAAAATAAACCGATCTAGGGTTTTAAAAAAACGAACGGTTTTTTTTAAAACCGGCAACGGCGTCGGATCGGTACCTCGTCGGGACGGGGCTCCGGCGGGGTCGGCGGGCTCCGGCAGGGTCCGGCGAGGGGCGGCGGGGTGCGGCGGGGCTTGGGGTGGCGACGGGCGGCGAGGGGCGGCGTCGGTGGCGGCGAACGGCGAGCGGGCGACGAGCTCGGGCGGCGGCGCTGCGGGTACGGGCGGCAGCGGCTTGGGCGGGGCTCGGGGGTGAGGGGAGGGGGCGGCGGCGGGGGTATTTATGAGAGGGGGGCTGCTTGGAGGAGGGGCAAGGCGGCGGCGGCGGTCGTGCTCGGGGCGGACTCGGGCGCGGCGGCGCTCGCGTGCGCGCGAGGGAGACGGCGGGGCTGGGCCGGCCGGCTCGGCTGGGCCTCGGCCCGGTCGGGCGCGGTGTTTTTTTTAAATTATTCCGCCGAATCAAAAATCACAGAAAAATAAATAAAAATCCAAAAATGATAAAACAAAATTTCCCCGTCTAATTAAAATAATTAGAACAAGGTGAACATTTTTTGACACAGAAATGCCATTTTGAAATCGTGCAATTTTTTTAATGCAATTAAAATTGCAAATAAAATCTGGATAAAATCCAATATATGATTTTAATATTTTTCCTCCAATATTTCAATTATTTTGGAGAAGTCATATTTTCTCCTCTCATTTATTTTTAATATGAAATATTTTTCCGGAGAGAAAATAATTAAAACCAAAATCCTCGTTTTATTATTTGATGAAAATCAAATATGATAAATCGGGAAAATCCCCAACTCTCTCCGAGGGTCCTTGAGTTGCTTAGGATTTATTCGAGGATTTGCCAAAATGCAATAAAATATGCTATGCAATGATGATCTATGTATAACATTCCAAATTGAAAATTTGGGATGTTACAAACCTACCCCCCTTAAGATGAATCTCGCCCTCGAGATTCGGGTTGGCTAGAAAACAGGTGGGAGTGGTCCTTCCGTAGGTCTTCCTCTCGCTCCCAGGTGGCTTCATCTTCCGTGTGGTGACTCCACTGGACTTTGCAAAACTTGATAACCTTACTGCGGGTGACTCGGCTGGCATACTCGAGAATCTTAACTGGTTTCTCCTCATAGGTCAAATCACTTTCCAGCTGAATCGCTTCCAGCGGCACTGTATCTCTCAGTGGTATCTCAGCCATCTCTGCGTGGCACTTCTTCAACTGGGAAACGTGAAATACATCATGAACTCCAGAAAATCCTTCGGGCAATTCCAGCTTGTAGGCAACTTCTCCCATACGTTCCAAAACTCTGTATGGTCCGATAAAACGGGGCGCTAGCTTTCCCTTAACTCCAAAGCGCTTCACTCCTCGAAGTGGTGATACCCGAAGATAAACTCTGTCTCCGACTTCGTGAACTGTCTCCTTTCGTTTAGAATCCGCATAACTCTTCTGTCTGGACTGGGCTACCTTGAGTCTATCGCGAATCAACCTCACTTTCTGTTCTGGCTCCTTAATCAAATCTGGTCCAAACAACTGATGGTCTCCAACTTCGTCCCATAACAACGGTGTTCTACACCTTCTTCCGTACAAAGCTTCGAAAGGGGCCATCTTCAAACTGGTTTGATAACTGTTGTTGTAAGAAAACTCTGCATATGGCAAATTGTCGTCCCAACTAGATCCATAATCTAGTGCACAAGCTCTCAACATGTCCTCCAAAATCTGATTGACTCTCTCGGTCTGTCCATCTGTCTGTGGGTGAAAGGCTGTACTAAATTCTAGCCTGGTTCCCAATGTTTCATGTAACTGCTTCCAAAACTTCGAGGTAAACTGGGTTCCTCTATCTGATACAATGGTCCTCGGAACTCCATGCAAACATACGATCCTGGTCATGTATATCTTTGCCAACTTAGCGCTGGTGTAAGTGGTCTTCACTGGAATGAAATGAGCTACCTTCGTCAAACGGTCGACTACAACCCATATTGAGTCATAGCCGGAACGAGTCCTGGGCAATCCCGTGATAAAATCCATGCCTATTTTATCCCACTTCCATTCGGGTATCGGCAATGGTTGTAGCAATCCTGCTGGCTTCTGATGCTCTGCCTTCACTCTCTGACATACGTCACGAACTGCTACATACTCCGCAATATCCTTCTTCATTCCGGTCCACCAGAAAGTATCCTTCAAATCCAAATACATCTTGGTATTTCCTGGGTGAATGGAATACGGTGAATCATGGGCCTCTTGCAAAATCAACTTCCTGATCTCCGGATTATTGGGCACGTATACGTGGTCCTCGAACCATAAGGTATCGTGCTCATCCTCACGAAATCCCTTGGCTTTTCCTTTGCTCATCTTTTCCTTTATCTCTTCAATCTCCTTGCCTGTCTTCTGAGCTTCTCTGATCTTTTCCATCAAGGTAGAATGAATCTCCAATGTCGCTAAATAGCCTCTTGGGACTATCTCCAAACATAGCTCGCGAAGGTCCTCGGCTAACTCCTGAGGTAACTCTCCTGTTATGAGGGTGTTGACATGGCTCTTGCGGCTCAACGCGTCTGCTACTACGTTAGCCTTTCCTGGGTGATAATGCAATCTCATATCATAGTCCTTAATGAGCTCCAACCATCTCCTCTGTCTGAGATTTAACTCCTTCTGCGTGAAAATATACTTCAAACTCTTGTGATCCGTGTACACCTCACAATGGTTTCCGATGAGAAAATGTCTCCATGTCTTCAACGGATGCACCACGGCTGCTAACTCCAAATCATGCGTAGCATAATTCTTCTCATGGGGTTTAAGTTGTCGTGAAGCATATGACACAACTCTTCCTTCCTGCATAAGCACTGCTCCAAGTCCTCGACGAGAAGCGTCGCAATAAACTTCATAATCCTTGCGTTGATTTGGCAGAATCAACACTGGTGATGTAACCAATCGTTTCTTCAATTCTTGGAAACTAGCTTCACAATCCTCAGTCCAATTGAATTTGGTGTCCTTCTTCAATAGCTCAGTCATGGGCTTAGCAATCTTCGAGAAATTCTCGATGAACCTCCGGTATTATCCTGCATGTCCAAGAAAACTCCGGATTTCTCCAACTGACGTGGGTGATTCCCAACTTGTTACTGTGTCCACTTTGGCGGGGTCTACTGCTATTCCTTCTCGAGAAATAACATGTCCGAGGAATCCAACTTCCTTCAGCCAAAATTCACATTTGCTGAACTTGGCATATAACTGATGTTCTCTGAGCTTCTCAAGTACCAATCACAAATGCTCCTCATGCTCTTCCTCATTCTTGGAAAAGACTAAAATATCGTCAATGAACACCACGACGAACTTATCCAAAAAAACTCCATAAACACTTTGTTCATCAGGTTCATGAAATAGGCAGGTGCGTTAGTCAGACCAAATGACATAATGGTATACTCATACAGCCCATATCTGGTGGTAAAAGCCGTCTTAGGTATATCCTGCTCTCGAATCTTTAACTGATGGTATCCTGATCGTAGATCGATCTTGGAAAATACTTTAGCTCCTTGTAAGCGGTCAAACAAATCATTGATCATTGGCAGTGGGTACTTGTTTTTGATGGTCACTTCATTCAATCCACGGTAATCAACAACCATCCTCAACGATCCATCTTTCTTCTCCACTAGAAGTGCTGGTGATCCCCAAGGTGACGAACTTGGGCGAATATAGCCTTTATCCAATAACTCCTTGATCTGCTTCTTAATTTCCTCCAAATCTTTTGCGGGCATCCTGTACGGTCTCTTAGATATTGGCCCTGTGCCTGGCAAAAGTTCAATCAAGAACTCAATGTCTCTATCTGGTGGCATGCCTGGCAACTCTTCTGGAAATACATCCGGGTAATCCTTCACCACTGGTACTTCCTCCTGTACAACTCCTGATAAGGAATTCACTTGAGTCCTCTTCGGCATATGCCGGGATACATACTTGATCCTTCTTCCTTCTGGGGTGGTAAGCAAAATCGACTTACTGGCGCAATCGATGTTTCCTCCATACATCGACAACCAATCCATTCCCAAAATCACATCCAAACCTTGCGACTCCAAAATTATTAGGTCTGAGGGGAAAACATGCCTACCAATGGCCAATGGCATCTGAAAACATCCTTGGCTTGCCATATACTCTGCTCCTGGCGAGGTTACTAACATAGGTGTTCTGAGAACTTTGGTGGGCAACTTAAACTTATCCACAAATCCCCTTGATATGTATGAATGCGATGCACCAGTATCGAAAAGAACGATTGCAGTAAATGACTTACAAAAACTTACCTATTACTGCATCAGGCTGTGCTTGAACCTCTTCCACGCTCACGTGGTTCACATGTCCTTTGTTGAACGGGTTCGGCTTCTTCCCAGAGCTTCCGTTGCCATTACCATTCTGGGCTTCAGGGCAATCAGTTGCATAATGTCCAGTCTTCTGGCACTTGAAACAAGTAATGTGACTTAGATCCCTCTTGGCTGGGGTAGATGGGTTGGTGCGGTTCTGTCCGTTGGTTCCTCTGTTCCCATTACCATTCTTGGAGCCATTATGGTTGTGAAAACTACCTCCTCCATAGGTATGCTAAAACTGTCCTCCCGGTTTCGGGGCAAAACGTGGCTTCTGCTGAGCTCCAGAATTGTACTTCCCTTGTCCGTACTTCCTCTTACGGTTTTCAATCTGCTGTTGTTTCCCTTCAATCATGAGAGCTCTATCTACCAACTCCTGGTAGTTGTTGAAAGTTGCTACCATCAACTGCATACTCAGTTCATCATTCAGTCCTTCCAAAAACTTCTCCTGCTTGGCTGCATCTGTAGCAACGTCATCTGGTGCATAACGTGCTAACTTACTGAAATCCTCCACATACTGGCCTACGGTGCGTCCTCCTTGGCGTAGGTTGCGAAACTCACGCTTCTTCATAGCCATAGCTCCTGCTGAAACATGAGTTGTACGGAAAGCTTGTTGAAACTGGTCCCATGTGACAGTGTCAATAGGGTGTGTGGCTGTGTAATTCTCCCACCATGATGCTGCGGGTCCATCAAGCTGATGTGCGGCAAAACGCACTCTTTCCGCATCTGTGCATCCTGCAGTGGTCAACTCCCTTCCAAGTTTGCGGAGCCAATCATCTGCAACAATCGGCTCGGTGCTACTAGAAAACATCGGCGGGTTTAGCCTCAAGAAACGGGCTAAGTGATCAACAGGTGGAGGTGGTGGGTTGTTGTTGTTGTTGCCTTGGTTCTGTACTAACACTTGCATCAGGGCATTCTGTTGCTGAATCAACTGGGTGATCTCCGGTGGGAAAACAAATCCGGTGTCGCGTCTCGGAGGCATCTGATGGGTTAGAAAAGATGAGAGTTAAGGATAGAATGAGGTCTAGAGGGAAAACACTACCCATATGCTCATGAGACAAATACAATCAATATCACTCAATCAATTCAAACAAGGCATACAATCGATCTAACTAGCGTTACAAAGTGCTTGAACTATACTATTAAATGGGGGAAAACTACTACTGATATGGTGGTCTACTAGAAATTCTGATCAGTTGAAGACTCCATGATATCTGCTCCAGCTTCATCAACAAAGTCATCTTCACTGGGGTCCGAATCGGTGTCGTTGATGATGATGTAGTTATCCGGGCAAGCGCATTCGTCATCTTCTACTTTTGGCACTGGATTTCCCATGAATACTCCAATCTTCTACTCCAGGTCGTCATTCTTCCCTACTAGTGCGACGATTTCCTCCAAATAATCCTCGCGTGTAGCCTTGAGTTCTTCCTCCAGCTCCTTGATCTTCATCAATGCCTTCTTCAGATCTTCCTTGTCTGAGCACATCTGGTTCTCCTGGCGACGAATATGTTGGTTTTGCTCCTGGATGTAAGCTGCAATTGATCCATCCTTCTTGGTTCTGATCATCTCCCATTGCTTGTCTCGGCGTCCACAAATTTGATAAATTGTATCCTTAAGCTCCCTGTGGTAGACTTCTCCAATGCGTCCCATAGCGATGTGGGCGGCCATGCTCTTCCCTAGACTCCAGGTTGGTGCTTCGAAAACCAATCTTATGGGTTCAGTAACTGGCACAAATGTCCTTCCTGGAACTTGAACTTGAATCTTCCAGCTCTCCTCTTCGGGTAATGTGGAGTTGTAGGTTCCGGTGATGCTTGGTATTCCTATGTTCAAGTACTTAGTGACTTCCTTCAAGTGTCGTCCAAAAGGCGTGTCTTCGTCTGGTTGCATGAACTTGCTCCTTGCATCCGCCATTCCTAAAAGAGTAGAAAGTGGAGAGGGGTCAGAAATGAGAAGAGAGAAGTGTTCTAGGGCTTAAGCTTAGTGGTCGTGTCCTACAGTCAGCGTGTGCTCTGATACCACCTTTGTAGCGACCAGACCTCAAATAGTCTGTGCTGCTGTGCACCAGTGTCATCCCTGGATCAGTAATGCTGACACGCACAATACAAATGGAGGATTTATAACAGAGTAGCAATCACACACTTATTACATCGAATATCTCCAAGGAGAATAAGTATGATAAATATGGCTTAAGGCCATCTAAATACGATAACAGCGGAAGACTTGGAAGATAAGTGAGTCCATCAACTCCAACGGCATCACTGAGTATAAGACCACGACCTAAGGCACCTTACTCGTCGTCTGAAAAGTCTGCAACATGAAACGTTGCAGCCCGAAAACGGGTCAGCACATAGAATATGCTGGCAAAATAACACATAGAGAAATAATGAACATAATAATGCTATACTACATGTTGGAAATATGCCCTAGAGGCAATAATAAATGGTTATTATTATATTTCTTTGTTCATGGTAATTGTCTATTATTCATGCTATAATTGTATTATCCGGAAATCGTAATACATGTGTGAATACATAGACCACAAAGTGTCCCTAGTAAGCCTCTAGTTGACTAGCTCGTTGATCAACAGATAGTCATGGTTTCCTGACTATGGACATTGGATGTCATTGATAACGGGATCACATCATTAGGAGAATGATGTGATGGACAAGACCCAATCCTAAGCATAGCATAACAGATCGTGTAGTTTCGCTTGCTAGAGCTTTTCCAATGTCAAGTATCTTTTCCTTAGACCACGAGATCGTGCAACTCCCGGATACCGTAGGAGTGCTTTGGGTGTGCCAAACGTCACAACGTAACTGGGTGACTATAAAGGTGCACTACGGGTATCTCCGAAAGTGTCTGTTGGGTTGGCACGGATCGAGACTGGGATTTGTCACTCCGTGTGACGGAGAGGTATCTCTGGGCCCACTCGGTAATGCATCATCATAATGAGCTCAATGTGACTAAGGCGTTAGTCACGGGATCATGCATTGCGGTACGAGTAAAGAGACTTGCCGGTAACGAGATTGAACAAGGTATTGGGATACCGACGATCGAATCTCGGGCAAGTAACATACCGATTGACAAAGGGAATTGCATACGGATTGATTGAATCCTCGACACCGTGGTTCATCCGATGAGATCATCGTGGAACATCTGGGAGCCAACATGGGTATCCAGATCCCGCTGTTGGTTATTGACCGGAGAGGCGTCTCGGTCATGTCTGCATGTCTCCCGAACCCGTAGGGTCTACACACTTAAGGTTCGGTGACGCTAGGGTTGTAGAGATATATGTATGCGGAAACCCGAAAGTTGTTCGGAGTCCCGGATGAGATCCCGGACGTCACGAGAGGTTTCGGAATGGTCCGGAGGTGAAGAATTATATATAGGAAGTCCAGTTTCGGCCACCGGGAAAGTTTCGGGGGTTACCGGTATTGTACCGGGACCACCGGAAGGGTCCCGGGGGTCCACCGGGTGGGGCCACCTCTCCCGGAGGGCCCCGTGGGCTGAAAGTGGAAGCGAACCAGCCCTTAGTGGGCTGGGGCGCCCCCCTTGGGCCTCCCCCCATGCGCCTAGGGTTGGGAACCCTTGGGGGGGAGTTCCCCCTTGCCTTGGGGGGCAAGGCAACCCCTTCCCCCCTTTGTGGCCGCCGCCCCCCATGAGATCTCATCTCTAGGGCCGGCGCCCCCCCAGGGGCCTATATAAAGGAGGGGGAGGGAGGGCAGCAACTACAACCTTGGGCGCCTCCCTCCTCCCCTGCAACACCTCTCTCTCTCGCGTAGAAGCTCGGCGAAGCCCTGCCGGAGAACCGCTACATCCACCACCATGCCGTCGTGCTGTTGGATCTCCATCAACCTCTCCTTCCCCCTTGCTGGATCAAGAAGGAGGAGACGTCGCTGCACCGTACGTGTGTTGAACGCGGAGGTGCCGTCCGTTCGGCACTCGGTCATCGGTGATTTGGATCACGGCGAGTACGACTCCGTCATCCACGTTCATTGGAACGCTTCCGCTCGCGATCTACAAGGGTATGTAGATGCACTCCCTTCCCCTCGTTGCTAGTATACTCCATAGATGCATCTTGGTGAACGTTGGCAAATTTTAAATTATGCTACGATTCCCTACAGTGGCATCATGAGCCAGGCCTATGCGTAGTTACTATGCACGAGTAGAACACAAAGCAGTTGTGGGAGTTGAGTTTGCCAATTCTTCTTGCCGCTACTAGTCGTTTCTTGTTTCGGCAGCATTGTAGGATGAAGCGGCCCGGACCGACCTTACACGTACGCTTACGTGAGACAGGTTCCACCGACTGACATGCACTAGTTGCATAAGGTGGCTAGCGGGTGTCTGTATCTCCTACTTTAGTCGGCACGGATTCGATGAAAAGGGTCCTTATGAAGGGTAAATAGAAATTGGCAAATCACGTTGTGGTCATACGTAGGTAAGAAATCGTTCTTGCTAGAAACCTACAAACCACGTAAAACTTGAAACAACAATTAGAGGAGGTCTAACTTGTTTTTGCAGCAAGTGCTATGTGATGTGATATGGCCAGAAGATGTGATGAATGATATATGTGATGTATGAGATTGATCATATTCTTGTAATAGGAATCACGACTTGCATGTCGATGAGTATGACAACCGGCAGGAGCCATAGGAGTTGTCTTTATTATTTTGCATGACCTGCGTGTCATTGAATAACGCCATGTAAATTACTTTACTTTGTTGCTAAACGGGTTAGCCATAGAAGTAGAAGTAATCATTGGCGTGACGACTTCATGAAGACACAATGATGGAGATCATGATGATGGAGATCATGGTGTCATGCCGGTGACAAAGATGATCATGGTGCCCCGAAGATGGAGATCAAAGGAGCATGATGATATTGGCCATATCATGTCACTATTTGATTGCATGTGATGTTTATCATGTTTTTGCATCTTATTTGCTTAGAACGACGGTAGCAAGTAGGATGATCCCTTATAATAATTTCAAGAAAGTGTTCACCCTAACTGTGCACCGTTGCAAAGGTTCGTTGTTTCGAAGCACCACGTGATGATCGGGTGTGATAACGTTCGAATACAACGGGTGTTGACGAGCCTAGCATGTATAGACATGGCCTCGGAACACACGCAATACACTTAGGTTGACTTGACGAGCCTAGCATGTACAGACATGGCCTCGGAACACGGAGGACCGAAAGGTCGAGCATGAGTCGTATAGAAGATACGATCAACATGGAGATGTTCACCGATCTTGACTAGTCCGTCTCACGTGATGATCGGACACGGCCTAGTTGAATTCGGATCATGTTTCACTTAGATGACTAGAGGGATGTCTATCTGAGTGGGAGTTCATTAAAAAAATTTGATTAGATGAACTTAATTATCATGAACTTAGTCTAAATCTTTACACTATGTCTTGTAGATCAAATGGCCCACGTTGTCCTCAATTTCAACGCGTTCCTAGAGAAAACCAAGCTGAAAGATGATGGCAGCAACTATACGGACTGGGTCCGGAACCTGAGGATCATCCTCATAGCAGCCAAGAAAGATTATGTCTTAGAAGCACCGCTAGGTGAAGCACCAATCCCTGAGAACCAAGACGTTATGAACGCTTGGCAGCAGCGTGCTGATGATTACTCCCTCATTCAGTGCGGCATGCTTTACAGCTTAGAACCGGGTCTCCAAAAGCGTTTTGAGAAACATGGAGCATATGAGATGTTCGAGGAGCTGAAACTGGTTTTTCAAGCTCATGCCCGGGTCGAGAGATATGATGTCTCCGACAAGTTCTTCAGCTGTAAAATGGAGGAGAACAGTTCTGTTAGTGAGCACATACTCAGAATGTCTGGGTTGCACAACCGCTTGTCTCAGCTGGGAGTTAATCTCCCGGATGACGCGGTCGTTGACAGAATCCTCCAGTCGCTTCCACCAAGCTACAAGAGCTTTGTGATGAACTTCAATATGCAGGGGATGGAAAAGACCATTCCTGAGGTATATTCAATGCTGAAATCAGCTGAGGTAGAAATCAGAAAAGAACATCAAGTGTTGATGGTGAATAAAACCACTAAGTTCAAGAAGGGCAAGGGTAAGAAGAACTTCAAGGACGGCAAGGGAGTTGCCGCACCCGGTAAGCCAGTTACCGGGAAGAAGTCAAAGAATGGACCCAAGCCCGAGACTGAGTGCTTTTATTGCAAGGGAAGTGGTCACTGGAAGCGGAACTGCCCCATATATTTAGCGGACAAGAAGAAGGCCGGCAACACCCAAGGTATATGTGATATACAAGTAATTGATGTGTACCTTACCAGTACTCGTAGTAGCTCCTGGGTATTTGATACCGGTGCGGTTGCTCATATTTGTAACTCAAAGCAGGAACTACGGAATAAACGGAGACTGGCAAAGGACGAGGTGACGATGCGCGTCGGGAATGGTTCCAAGGTCGATGTGATCGCCGTTGGCACGCTACCTCTGCATCTACCCACGGGATTAGTTTTAAACCTCAATAATTGTTATTTAGTGCCAGCTTTGAGCATGAACATTGTATCTGGATCTCGTTTAATTCGAGATGGCTACTCATTTAAATCTGAGAATAATGGTTGTTCTATTTATTTGAGAGATATGTTTTATGGTCATGCCCCGCTGGTCAATGGTTTATTTTTGATGAATCTCGAACGTGATGTTTCACATGTTCATAGTGTGAATACCAAAAGATGTAAAGTTGATAACGATAGTCCCACATACTTGTGGCACTGCCGCCTTGGTGTCAAGCGCATGAAGAAGCTCCATGCAGATGGACTTTTGGAGTCTCTTGATTACGAATCATTTGACACGTGCGAACCATGCCTCATGGGTAAGATGACCAAGACTCCGTTCTCCGGAACAATGGAGCGAGCAACCAACTTATTGGAAATCATACATACCGATGCGTGTGGTCCAATGAGTGTTGAGGCTCGCGGAGGATATCGTTATGTTCTCACTCTCACTGATGATTTAAGTAGATATGGGTATGTCTACCTGATGAAACACAAGTCTGAAACCTTTGAAAAGTTCAAGGAATTTCAGAGTGAAGTTGAGAATCAACGTGACAGGAGAATAAAATTCCTACGATCAGATCGTGGTGGAGAATATTTAAGTCACGAGTTTGGTGCACACTTAAGGAAATGTGGAATAGTTTCACAACTCACGCCGCCTGGAACACCTCAGAGAAATGGTGTGTCCGAACGTCGTAATCGCACTCTATTGGATATGGTGCGATCTATGATGTCTCTTACCGATTTACCGCTCTCATTTTGGGGTTATGCTTTAGAGACTGCCGCATTCACTTTAAATAGGGCTCCGTCGAAATCCGTTGAGACGACACCGTATGAATTATGGTTTGGGAAGAAACCTAAGCTGTCGTTTCTAAAAGTTTGGGGATGCGATGCTTATGTCAAGAAAGTTCAACCTGAAAAGCTTGAACCCAAATCAGAAAAATGCGTCTTCATAGGATACCCTAAGGAAACTATTGGGTATACCTTCTACCTCAGATCCGAAGGCAAGATATTCGTTGCCAAGAACGGGTCCTTTCTGGAGAAGGAGTTTCTCTCGAAAGAATTGAGTGGGAGGAAAGTGCAACTTGATGAGGTGATAGTCACCCCTTCCGAACCGGAAAGTAGCGCAACGCGGGAAAATGTTCCTGCGGTGCCTACACTGACTAGGGAGGAAGTTAATGATGATGATCATGAAGCCTCGGGTCAAGTTACTGAACTTCGTAGGTCCACAAGGACACGTTCCGCACCAGAGTGGTACGGCAACCCTGTCCTGGAAATCATGTTGTTAGACAACGGTGAACCTTCGAACTATGAAGAAGCGATGGCGGGCCCGGATTCCGACAAATGGCTAGAAGCCATGAAATCCGAGATAGAATCCATGTATGAAAACAAAGTATGGACTTTGACTGACTTGCCCGATGAGCGGCGAGCCATAGAAAACAAATGGATCTTTAAGAAGAAGACGGACGCAGATGGTAATGTGACCATCTACAAAGCTCGACTTGTCGCTAAGGGTTATCGACAAGTTCAAGGGGTTGACTACGATGAGACTTTCTCACCCGTGGCAAAGCTGAAGTCCGTCTGAATCATGTTAGCAATTGCCGCATACTATGATTATGAGATATGGCAGATGGATGTCAAAACGGCATTCCTTAACGGCTTCCTTAAGGAAGAGTTGTATATGATGCAGCCGGAAGGTTTTGTCGATCCTAAGAATGCTAACAAAGTATGCAAGCTCCAGCGCTCAATTTATGGGCTGGTGCAAGCATCTCGGAGTTGGAACATTCGCTTTGATGAGATGATCAAAGCATTTGGGTTTACACAGACTTATGGAGCAGCCTGTGTTTACAAGAAAGTGAGTGGGAGCTCTGTAGCATTTCTCATATTATATGTGGATGACATACTATTGATGGGAAATGATATAGAATTCTTGGAAAGTATAAAGGCCTATTTGAATAAGTGTTTTTCAATGAAGGACCTTGGAGAAGCTGCTTATATATTAGGCATCAAGATCTATAGAGATAGATCAAGACGCCTCATTGGTCTTTCACAAAGTACATACCTTGACAAGATATTGAAGAAGTTCAATATGGATCAGTCCAAGAAGGGGTTCTTGCCTGTATTGCAAGGTGTGCAATTGAGCGCGGCTCAATGCCCGACCACGGCAGAAGATATAGAAGAGATGAGTGTCATCCCCTATGCCTCGGCCATAGGGTCTATTATGTATGCCATGCTGTGTACCAGACCTGATGTAAACCTTGCCGTAAGTTTGGTAGGAAGGTACCAAAGTAATCCCGGCAAGGAACACTGGACAACGGTCAAGAATATCCTGAAGTACCTGAAGAGGACTAAGGATATGTTTCTCGTTTATGGAGGTGACGAAGAGCTCGTCGTAAAGGGTTACGTCGACGCTAGCTTCGACACAGATCTGGATGACTCGAAGTCACAAACCGGATACGTGTATATTTTGAATGGAGGAGCAGTAAGCTGGTGCAGTTGCAAGCAAAGCGTCGTGGCGGGATACGTGTATATTTTGAATACATAGACCACAAAGTGTCCCTAGTAAGCCTCTAGTTGACTAGCTCGTTGATCAACAGATAGTCATGGTTTCCTGACTATGGACATTGGATGTCATTGATAACGGGATCACATCATTAGGAGAATGATGTGATGGACAAGACCCAATCCTAAGCATAGCATAACAGATCGTGTAGTTTCGTTTGCTAGAGCTTTTCCAATGTCAAGTATCTTTTCCTTAGACCATGAGATCGTGCAACTCCCGGATACCGTAGGAGTGCTTTGGGTGTGCCAAACGTCACAACGTAACTGGGTGACTATAAAGGTGCACTACGGGTATCTCCGAAAGTGTCTATTGGGTTGGCACGGATCGAGACTGGGATTTGTCACTCCGTGTGACGAAGAGGTATCTCTGGGCCCACTCGGTAATGCATCATCATAATGAGCTCAATGTGACTAAGGCGTTAGTCACGGGATCATGCATTGCGGTACGAGTAAAGAGACTTGCCGGTAACGAGATTGAACAAGGTATTGGGATACCGACGATCGAATCTCGGGCAAGTAACATACCGATTGACAAAGGGAATTGCATACGGATTGATTGAATCCTCGACACCGTGGTTCATCCAATGAGATCATCGTGGAACATGTGGGAGCCAACATGGGTATCCAGATCCCGCTGTTGGTTATTGACCGGAGAGGCGTCTCGGTCATGTCTGCATGTCTCCCGAACCCGTAGGGTCTACACACTTAAGGTTCGGTGACGCTAGGGTTGTAGAGATATATGTATGCGGAAACCCGAAAGTTGTTCGGAGTCCCGGATGAGATCCCGGACGTCACGAGAGGTTCCGGAATGGTCCGGAGGTGAAGAATTATATATAGGAAGTCCAGTTTCGGCCACCGGGAAAGTTTCGGGGGTTACCGGTATTGTACCGGGACCACCGGAAGGGTCCCGGGGGTCCACCGGGTGGGGCCACCTATCCCGGAGGGCCCCGTGGGCTGAAAGTGGAAGGGAACCAGGCCTTAGTGGGCTGGGGCGCCCCCCTTGGGCCTCCCCCATGCGCCTAGGGTTGGGAACCCTAGGGGGGAGTTCCCCCTTGCGTTGGGGGGCAAGGCAACCCCTTCCCCCCTTTGTGGCCGCCGCCCCCCCATGAGATCTCATCTCTAGGGCCGGCGCCCCCCCAGGGGCCTATATAAAGGGGGGGAGGGAGGGCAGCAACTACAGCCTTGGGCGCCTCCCTCCTCCCCTGCAACACCTCTCTCTCTCGCGCAGAAGCTCGGCGAAGCCCTGCCGGAGAACCGCTACATCCACCACCACGCCGTCGTGCTGTTGGATCTCCATCAACCTCTCCTTCCCCCTTGCTAGATCAAGAAGGAGGAGACGTCGCTGCACCGTACGTGTGTTGAACGCGGAGGTGCCGTCCGTTCGGCACTCGGTCATCGGTGATTTGGGTCACGGCGAGTACGACTCCGTCATCCACGTTCATTGGAACGCTTCCGCTCGCGATCTACAAGGGTATGTAGATGTACTCCCTTCCCCTCGTTGCTAGTATACTCCATAGATGCATCTTGGTGAACGTAGGAAAATTTTAAATTATGCTACGATTCCCTACACTACATGCATATATGGCTGGTGGAAAGCTCTATGGTTACAGTTTTGCGAAAAACCAATTTTTCCCTACTGCAAAGGAATAAATTTTATTTAACTATCATGGTGGTTGTTAAACATTGAGAAGGTACCTCCAACTCAATCCCAATTAAGTGTCATCATTAACCCAACAAAGTTAATTAAAAGTAACATGATGATGAGATTCACATGATAATCCAGGTACTAGATACTCAAGTTGTCCATAACCGGGGACACGGCTAACCATGATTAGTTTGTACACTCTGCAGAGGTTTGCGCACTTTTCCCCACAAGACTCGATCGCCTCCGCTTGATTCTCGCACTACATGATGTTTGAGAAACGGATGACCGAGACACAGTCTTTCAGAAACAATCACTCTTTACTCCGGATGGACAGTTACACCTACTTTCCCCCACATCTGCTAGCCCACCTCTTCAAGAGATCATGTAACCTACTCAACTATGCTAGAGCCCATAATAGCTTGTGGCTGCACACGGAAGTTTCTAGCATGAATAATCTCATGATCCCTTTGAGCCTGGGTGGCGGTCCTTATAAAAACAGACAACACTGGGTTCTCCAGGTGCCTCAATCCACCCAGATGTGAGTTTTAGTTGCCACCTTAAGTAAACCATTATTAACAATCTCACATCTGTCATGACTATCTCTCAAACCCAATCCACGTCTACGAGCATAGCATGGCAATATAAGCAACGTAGAAAGTAACTCCCGAGGGTTTGATAATAAAACAGGTAATAGGTACTACCTCAACTACTTCCCAATACCCACAGTTTAATTAGATCCTAACCATGCAATGTTTGAGGATTTATCTAATGCAATAAAAACTGGGTATGGGAGGGTATGATCAAAGTGTTACTTGCCTTGCTGATGATCCGCGAAACCTAGAGATTCGAAGTAACAAGCGGCGCACTCTGGGTACTCTATCGCAAACAAACAAGCAAACAATAAGTACTCATCTAATGCACAGGTAAAACTCGAATAAAAGATCCAACCAGAAAGCTCAACTTAAGAACTCCGGTTTGCAAAAAGAATCAACTTGAACGAAGCAACGAAAGTCAAACGGCGAAAGAAACAAGCTTCGTTTACTAATCTGGATCTAGGTCAAATTTTACAGTAGCAAAAACTTGTTTGAGTAGGTTAAACGGAAAGAGAATTTCGAGACGAAACTCTAGGCGCTTGAATCGCCTGATTCCGATAAACGAGCGAAAAGTTAAACAAAAACGAAGATCCGATCAGAAATCGAGATCTGGTTTAATCGCGGAAAAATCCGACGAAAAAGAAAACTGACGAACGGTTAAAGAACGGACGTACGTCAACAGCGAAAATCCGACGAACACGTTCGTTAAAACGAACGGGGCGGTGAACGTTCACTAAATAATAAAACCGAAAAAAATAAACCGATCTAGGGTTTTAAAAAAAATGAACAGTTTTTTTTTAAAACGGCAACTTACCCTGCTAGGTCAAGAGCGCATTCAATCGGGGAAAATTTGCCTATAATAACAGAACAAAGATCTAGGTCAAGATTCAAAGAAACTTACCCTGCTAGAATCTGCATTCGTGGCGTCTGCGTCGTCTGCCAGGATGCTTCATTGCCACCACCGTAATCACCGGCGGCTGCCATCTCTTGTAGACACCGCCTCCTCTACCGCTGTAGCAGAGGGAAAATATACGACGCATAATCACCTCCACTCCCACCGCATCCCGATGCCTGCGCTCCTACAGATCCACCGCGGCTATTGGACCGCCGGAAGGGGATTTAGGGCAAGCTAGGTTTAGGGTTTTCGTCACCAAGAGGGGAACGAGAGAAGAGATGTGTCGCGAGGGAGAAGAGAGTGAGCAAGTGGATAACATTTTGATGCGGGTCCACATGTAAGAACCAGGGGCTAAAATGTACAACAGACGCCCAGTTACCGGTCAAAGATCATTAACCCGACGGAAATGGCTCGGAGGGGGATTTCAGTAAGGGCCACAGACGGGACATGGGTATTTTTTTTTGCATACCTGAAAATTAGGGGCAAATGCCACGTGGTGGTTCAAGTTAGGGGGAGAAGTGTAATTGTCCCTTTCTCTTTTGAGTTATTTGAATATATTTTTCAATTTAGTGTCAAATAAAGTTAGGGGAGATAATATGACTTCTCTAACTAAATAAGTTGGAAATGTTTAAAATGATTCTTAATGCATATTTGGTTTGACTAAAACTAATAGTTTTTTTTCAAATTTCAAAGAAAAATAAAAGAGAAGAAGATAAAATGAATTCTTCATATAATTGAGTTTTAAGTGCTTTAAATATTATTTTAATGCATTTTAGATCTTAAAAAATACTTAAACGAATTATTAGAACCCCAAAAGAGTACTTGGGGAATTAATAAAGCCCATTTAAGCCATGAAAATCAATATGTATTTCAAAATGTGCAAATGGCCTAGAAATACTTTTTCTAGGCTCTATATAATTATTTTGGATTTTAGTTTATTTTTCTGGTAATTTAGAAATTGATTTGGATTTGGATTAGTTTGACACCTAAATAAATTTTCTCATTTCTTAATTAAACAGGAACACTCTGTTCTAACCTGGGCCAAAGCCAGCGCAACCCAGTTCCTATCTTAAAATGTGCGCCAATGAGCAGCAATGCACCGGGCCCAAGCCTAATAGCGCGGCAGGAGCAACGAACCGGTACGAGACGATTTGGCGCGGCGACTATTTTTCGCTTTAAGCCTGGTCTGCAGGGTGACGCACCGTGCTCCTTCCCACTCGGCTAACATCGCGTTCGTGCTAAGTATGTTAGGTGCACGCTACTTAAGGAGAGAATAGCTGGTTTTCCTAGTTTTTCAATGGGTTTTTCGTTTTCTTTTTCTTCTCCGATTTTTTCATTCTTTTCTTTTTCTTCTCACTTTTTTCTTCGGGTTTTTTTCCTTTTTTTGTTTTATTTTGTTTGTTTTCTTTTTTCTTTTCCATTTTTATTTCATTCATTTTTGCATTTTGTTTTTATTTGGTTATTATGATCTTTTTGCATTATTCTATTTTTATGTGATTTTATTTTTTATTCTCCATTTTTTGTTTGGTTTTCTTTTTTATTCTGCATTTTTATTTTTTTTCTTATGCTTGTTTTCGTTTTCACTGCATTTTTCTTATATGTCAAAAAACATTTTTTAATAAGTGATCAAACATTTTTTGTATACACGTTCGACATTGTCCGAACACATATTCAACAATTTTTACATACTTGTTCAACATTTTAATGCTTATTCAACATTTTTCAAATACTTGTTCAACATTTTTAATATTTATTCAACATTTTCAAATACTTCTTCAACATATATAATACTTATTCAACATTTTCAAATGGACAATTATAAACAAATCTGGAAATCGAAGATGCCACTAAAGTTAAGATTTTCATGTGGTATCTTTGAAGAGGAGTTATGCTAACTAAAGACAATCTCGCTCGACGCAACTTGAAAGGAAGCAATAAGTGTAGATTTTGTACTCATAACAAGACAATCATACACCTCCTCTTCCAATGCAAATTTGTGCATTCTACGTGGTCAATCATTCAAATAGCGTCAAATTTGTATCCACCAACAAGTGTTGCCAATATATATATTGACATTGGCTTGATGGAGTACCAAATACGTTTAGCATGCTAATACGGGTGGGAGCGCCAGCCCTACTATGATCGCTTTGGCTATGTAGAAATGATTGTGTTTTCAATGGCAAAATATATTCCCCTATGCAGGTTATTTACCACTGTACGCACTGGCTTCATGCGTGGTCTATTATCCACCAAACAGAGTACCAATCATTGATTAAGGCGGTGTGTGTGCGGTTGGAGCGGGTGGCCACAGATGTTATTACCCAACATGGGTGACAGCTTAATCTCGAACCGGACCACCTCTCCGTTGACATAGGCATAGTTTCGATCTCATATGGCTTTACTGTTGTCACTTTGTCGGTTTTTTATATTCTTTGTCAGACTGTTCTGGGTATGCTTGATACGTGTCCAACGTATCTATATTTTTTATTGTTTCATGCTATTATATTATCTGTTTTGGATGTTTTATATGCCTTAATATGCTATTTTATATAACTTTTGGGACTAACTTATTAACCTAGAGCCAAGTGCCAGTTTTCTGTTTTTTCCTTATTTTTGAGTTTTACAGAAAAAGAATATCGAACGGAGTCCAAACGGAATAAGACTTTCGCGATGATCTTTCTTGGGACAGAAGACATCCACGGAGCTTGGAGAGGAAGGTAGAAGAGTCCCGAGGGCTCCACAAGCCCTCAGGGCGCGCCCTAGGGGGGTGCGCCTGTTGGGTAACATAGTAATTCAAAAAAACTCCTACGATCACGCAAGATCTATCTAGGAGATGCATAGCAACGAGACGGGAGAGTGTGTCCACGTACCCTCGTAGACCGAAAGCGGAAGCGTTTAGTAACGCGGTTGATGTAGTCGAACGTCTTCACGATCCAACCGATCCAAGTACCGAACATACGGCACCTCTGTGTTCAGGACACGTTCAGCTCGATGACGTCCCTCGAGCTCTTGATCCATTTGAGGACGAGGGAGAGTTCCGTCAGCACGACGGTGTGGCAGCGGTGATGATGAAGTTACCGGCGCAGGGCTTCGCCTAAGCACTGCGACGATATGACCGAGGTGTGTAACTGTGGAGGGGGGGCACCGCACACGGCTAAGACAAATCTTGGAGTACCTTTGTGGTGCCCCCTGCCCACGTATATAAAGGAGGGAGGGAGAGAGGCCGACCCCTTAGGGGCGCGCCAAGAGTATGGAGTCCTACTGGGACTTCCAAGTCCTAGTAGGAATCCCTTTCCTTTTCGGAGTAGGAGAGAAGGAAAGAGGGAAAGAGAGAGGGAGTAGGAAAGGGCAAGGGGGGCGCCGCCCCCTTCCCCTAGTCCAATTCAGACCCATGGGGGGGCCTCCTCCCCTTGGCCTGCCTCCTCTTTTCTCGTATGGCCCAACAAGGCCCATTACTTCTCCCGATGAATTCCCGTAACTCCCCGGTACTTCGAAAAATACCCGAATCACTCGGAACCTTTCCGATGTCCGAATATAGCCTTCCAATATATGAATCTTTACCTCTTGACCATTTCAAGACTCCTCGTCATGTCCGTGATCTCATCCGGGACTCCGAACAAACATCGGTCATCAAATCACATAACTCATAATACAAATCGTCATCGAACGTTAAGCGTGCGGACCCTACGGGTTCGAGAACTATGTAGACATGACCGAGACACATCTCCGGTCAATAACCAATAGTGGAACCTGGATGCTCATATTGGCTCCTTCATATTCTACGAAGATCTTTATCGGTCAAACCGCATAACAACATACGTTGTTCCCTTTGTCATCGGTATGTTACTTGCCTGAGATTCGATCGTCGGTATCATCATACCTAGTTCAATCTCGTTACCGGCAAGTCTCTTTACTCGTTCCGTAGTGCATCATCCTGCAACTAACTCATTAGTCACATTGCTTGCAAGGCTTATAGTGATGTGCATTACCGAGAGGGCCCAGAGGTACCTCTCCGATACATGGAGTGACAAATCCTAATCTTGATATATGCCAACCCAACAAACACCTTCGAAGACACCTGTAGAGCATCTTTATAATCACCCAGTTACGTTGTCACGTTTGATAGCACACAAGGTGTTCTCCGGTATTCGGGAGTTGCATAATCTCATAGTCAGAGGAACATGTATAAGTCATGAAGAAAACAATAGCAATAAAACTAAACGATCATTATGCCAAGCTAACGGATGGGTCTTGTCCATCACATCATTCTCTAATGATGTGATCCTGTTCATCAAATGACAACACATGTCCATGGTCAGGAAACATAACCATCTTTGATTAACGAGCTAGTCAAGTTGAGGCATACTAGGGACACTCTGTTTTTTCTATGTATTCACACATGTACTAAGTTTCCGGTTAATACAATTCTAGCATGAATAATAAACATTTATCATGATATAAGAAAATATAAATAACAACTTTATTATTGCCTCTAGGGCATATTTCCTTCAGTCTCCCACTTGCACTAGAGTCAATAATCAAGTTCACATCGCCATGTGATTTAACACCAATAGTTCACATCACCATGTGATTAACACTCATAGTTCACAACGCCATGTGACCAACACTCAAAGGGTTTACTAGCGTCAGTAATCTAGTTCACATCGCCATGTGATTAACACCCAAAGAGTACTAAGGTGTGATCATCTTTTGCTTGTGAGAGAAGTTCAGTCAACGAGTCTGCCACATTCAGATCGGTACGTATTTTGCAAATTTCTATGTCTACAATGCTCTGCACAGAGCTACTCTAGCTAATTGCTCCCACTTTCAATATGTATCCAGATTGACACTCAGAGTCATCCAGACCGGTGTCAAAGCTTGCATCGACGTAACTCTTTACGACGAACTCTTTATCACCCCCATAACCGAGAAATATTTTCTTAGTCTTCTAAGGATGATTTTGACCGTTGTCTAGTGATCAACTCCTGGATCACTATTGTACCCCTTCGCCAAATTCATGGAAAGGTACACAATAGGTCTGGTATACAGCATGGCATACTTTATAGAACCTATGGCTGAGCCATAGGGAATGACTTCCACTCTCTCTCTATCTTCTGCCGTGGTCGGGTTTTGAGTCTTACTCAACTTCATACCTTACAACTCAGGCAAGAACTCCTTCTTTGACTGATCCATTTTGAACTCCATCAAAATCTTATCAAGGTATGTACTCATCGAAAGTCTTATCAAGCGTCTTGATCTATCTCTATAGATCTTGATGCCCAATATATAAGCAGCTTCACCGAGGTCTTTCATTGAAAAAATCTTATTCAAGTATCCTTTTATGCTATCCAGAAATTCCGTATCATTTCCAATCAACAATATGTCATCTACATATAATATTAGAAATGTTGCAGAGCTCCAACTCACTTTCTTGTAAATACAAGCTTCTCCAAAAGTCTGTATAAAACCATATGCTTTGATCACACTATCAAAGCATATATTCCAACTCCGGGAGGCTTGCACCAGTCCATAAATGGATCGCTGGAGCTTGCACACTTTGTTAGCACCTTTAGGATCGACAAAACCTTCTGGTTGCATTATATACAACTCTTCTTTAAGATATCCATTAAGGAATGTAGTTTTGACATCCATTTGCCAAATTTCATAATCATAAAATGCAGCAATTGCTAACATGATTCGGACAGCCTTAAGCATCGCTACGGGTGAGAAGGTCTCATCGTAGTCAACTCCTTGAACTTGTCAAAAACCTTTCACAACAATTCGAGCGTTGTAGACAGTAACATTACCGTCAGCGTCAGTCTTCTTCTTGAAGATCCATTTATTTCTATGGCTTGCCGATCATCGGGCAAGTCAACCAAAGTCCACACTTTGTTCTCACACATGGATCCCATCTCAGATTTCATGGCTTTGAGCCATTTCGTGGAATCTGGGCTCATCATCACTTCCTCATAGTTCGTAGGTTTGTCATGGTCTAGTAACATGACTTCCAGAATAGGATTCCCGTACCACTCTGGTGCGGAACGTACTCTAGTTGACCTACGAGGTTCGGTAGTAACTTGATCTGAAGTTTCATGATCATCATCATTAACTTCCTCACTAATTGGTGTAGGCATCACTGGAACTGATTTCTGTGATGAACTACTCTCTAATTGGCGAGTAGGTACAATTACCTCATCAAGTTCTACTTTCCTCCCACTCACTTCTTTCGAGAGAAACTCCTTCTCTAGAAAGGATCCATTCTTAGCAACGAAGATCTTGCCTTCGGATCTGTGATAGTAGGTGTACCCAACATTCTCCTTTGGGTATCCTATGAAGACGCATTTCTCCGATTTGGGTTCGAGCTTATCAGGTTGAAGCTTTTTCACATAAGCATCGCAGCCCCAAACTTTAAGAAATGACAGCTTAGGTTTCTTGCCAAACCACGGTTCATACGGTGTCGTCTCAACGGATTTAGATGGTGTCCTATTTAACGTGAATGTAGCTGTCTCTAATGCATAACCCCAAAATGATAGTGGTAAATCGGTAAGAGACATCATAGATCGCACCATATCTAATAAAGTACGGTTACGATGTTCAGACACACCATTACGCTATGGTGTTCCAGGTGGCGTGAGTTGTGAAACTATTCCACATTGTTTTAAATGAAGGCCAAACTCGTAACTCAAATATTCGCCTCCGCGATCAGATCGTAG
Organism: Triticum aestivum; assembly: GCF_018294505.1. Classification (NCBI taxonomy): domain Eukaryota; kingdom Viridiplantae; phylum Streptophyta; class Magnoliopsida; order Poales; family Poaceae; genus Triticum; species Triticum aestivum. The sequence goes on from NC_057814.1 coordinate 157,308,333, forward strand.
AAACTTTATTTTCTTGTTAAGATGATTTTCCACTTCACTCTGAAATTCTTTGAACTTTTCAAATGTTTCAGACTTAAGTTTCATCAAGTAGATATACCCATATCTGCTCAAATCATCTGTGAAGGTCAGAAAATAACGATACCCGCCACGAGCCTCAACACTCATCAGACCGCATACATCAGTATGTATTATTTCCAATAAGTCAGTTGCTCGCTCCATTGTTCCGGAGAATGGAGTCTTAGTCATCTTGCCCATGAGGCATGATTCACAAGCATCAAGTGGTTCCAAAAGCCCATCATCGTGGAGTTTCTTCATGGGCTTTACACCAATATGACCAAAATGGCAGTGCCACAAATATGTTGCACTATCGTTATCAACTTTGCATCTTTTGGCATCAATATTATGTATATGTGTATCACCACAATCGAGATTCAATAAACCATTTATGTTGAGTGTATGACCATAGAAGGTTTTATTCATGTAAACAGAACAGCAATTATTCTTTGACTTAAATGAATAATCGTATTGCAATAAAAATGATCCAATCATATTCATGCTTAACGCAAACACCAAATAACATTTAATTTAGGTTCAACAATAATCCCAAATGTAAAGGGAGTGTGCGATGGTGATCTTATCAACCTTGGAATCACTTCCAACACACATCGTCACTTCACCCTCAACTAGTCTCTGTTCACTTTGCAACTCCCGTTTCGAGTTACTACTCTTAGCAACTGAACCAGCATCAAATACCGAGGGGTTGCTATAAACACTAGTAAAGTACACATCAATAACATGTATATCATATATACCTTTGTTCACTTTGCCATCCTTCTTATCCGCCAAATATTTGGGGTAGTTCCGCTTCCAGTGACCTTTCCCTTTGTAGTAGAAGCACTCAGCTTCAGGCTTAGGCTTTGGGCTTCTTTACGGGAGTGGCAACTTGCTTGCCATTCTTCTTGAAGTTCCCTTTCTTTCCCTTTGCCTTTTTTCTTGAAACTAGTGGTCTTGTTAACCATCAACACTTGATGCTCATTCTTGGTTTCTACCTTCGTCGATTTCAACATCGCGAAGAGCTTGGGAATCGTTTTCGTCATCCCTTGCATATTATAGTTCATCACGAAGTTCTAGTAACTTGGTGATAGTGACTGGAGAACTCTGTCAATCACTATCTTATCTGGAAGATTAACTCCCACTTGATTCAAGCGATTGTAGTACCCAGACATTCTGAGCACATGCTCACTAGTTGAGCTATTCTCCTCCATCTTGTAGGCAAAGTACTTGTCAGAGGTCTTATACCTCTTAACACGGGCATGAGACTGAAATACCAATTTCATCTCTTGGAACATCTCATATGCTCCGTGGCATTCAAAACATTTTTGAAGTCCCGGTTCTAAGCCGTAAAGCATGGTGCACTAAACTATCAAGTAGTCATCATACCGAGCTTTGACAAACATTCATAACATCTGCATCTGCTCCTGCAATAGGTCTATCACCTAACGGTGCATCAAGGACATAATTCTTTTGTGCAGCAATGAGGATAATCCTCAGATCACGGACCAAGTCTGCATCATTGCTACTACCATCTTTCAATTTATTTTTCTCTAGGAACATATCAAAAAATAAACGGGGAGCTACATTGCGAGCTATTGATCTACAACATAATTTGCAAATACTATCAAGACTAAGTTCATGATAAATTAAAGTTCAATTAATCATATTACTTAAGAACTCCCACTTAGATAGACATCCCTGTATTCATCTAAATGATTACGTGATCCATATCAACTAAACCATGTCCGATCATCACGTGAGATGGAGTAGTTTTCAATGGTGAACATCTCTATGTTGATCATATCTACTATATGATTCACGCTCGACCTTCCGGTCTCAGTGTTCTAAGGCCATATCTTCATATGCTACGCTCGTCAAGTTTAACCCGAGTATTCTGCATGTGCAAAACTGGCTTGCACCCGTTGTATTTGAACGTAGAGCTTATCACACCCGATCATCATATGGTGTTTCGGCACGATGAACTGTCGCAACGGTGCATACTCAGGGAGAGCAGTTATACCTTCAAATTTAGTGAGGGATCATCTTATAATGCTACCGCCGTACTAAGCAAAATAAGATGCATAAAAGATAAACATCACATGCAATCAAAATATGTGACATGATATGGCCATCATCTGCTGGGAATCGTAGCATAATTTTAAAATTTTCCTACGCTCACCAAGATGCATCTATGGAGTATACTAGCAACGAGGGGAAAGGAGTGCATCTACATACCCTTGTAGATCGCGAGCGGAAGCGTTCCAATGAACGTGGATGACGGAGTCGTACTCGCCGTGATCCAATCACCGATGACCGAGTGCCGAACGGACGGCACCTCCGCGTTCAACACACGTATGGTGCAGCGACGTCTCCTCCTTCTTGATCCAGCAAGGAGGAAGGAGAGGTTGATGGAGATCCAGCAGCACTGGTGGATGTAGCGGGTCTCGGCAGGGCTTCGCCGAGCTTCTGCGAGAGGGAGAGGTGTTGCAGGGGAGGAGGGAGGCGCCCAAGGCTGAGATGTTGCTGCCCTCCCTCCCCCCCCCTTTATATAGGCCCCCTGGGAAGGGGGGCGCCGGCCAAGATCCCATCTGGATGGGGGGCGGCGGCCAGGGGGGGTGCCTTGCCCCCCAAGGCAAGTGGGAAGCCCCCCCACCCTAGGGTTTCCAACCCTAGGCGCATCGGGGGAGGCCCATGGGGGGGCGCCCAGCCCACTAGGGGCTGGTTCCCTTCCCACTTGAGCCCACGGGGCCCTCCGGGATAGGTGGCCCCACCCGGTGGACCCCCGGGACCCTTCCGGTGGTCCCGGTACAATACCGGTAACCCCCGAAACTTTCCCGGTGGCCGAAACTTGACTTCCTATATATAATTCTTTACCTCCGAACCATTCCGGAACTCCTCGTGATGTCCGGGATCTCATCCGGGACTCCGAACAACTTTCGGGTTTCCGCATACACATATCTCTACAACCCTAGCGTCACCGAACCTTAAGTGTGTAGACCCTACGGGTTCGGGAGACATGCAGACATGACCGAGACGCCTCTCCGGTCAATAACCAACAGCGGGATCTGGATACCCATGTTGGCTCCCACATGTTCCACGATGATCTCATCGGATAAACCACGATGTCGAGGATTCAATCAATCCCGTATACAATTCCCTTTGTCAATCGGTATGTTACTTGCCCGAGATTCGATCGTCGGTATCCCAATACCTTGTTCAATCTCGTTACCGGCAAGTCTCTTTACTCGTACCGCAATGCATGATCCCGTGACTAACGCCTTAGTCACATTGAGCTCATTATGATGATGCATTACCGAGTGGGCCCAGAGATACCTCTCCGTCACACGGAGTGACAAATCCCAGTCTCGATCCGTGCCAACCCAACAGACACTTTCGGAGATACCCGTAGTGCACCTTTATAGTCACCCAGTTACGTTGTGACGTTTGGCACACCCAAAGCACTCCTACGGTATCCGGGAGTTGCACGATCTCATGGTCTAAGGAAAAGATACTTGACATTGGAAAAGCTCTAGCAAACGAAACTACACGATCTTTTATGCTATGCTTAGGATTGGGTCTTGTCCATCACATCATTCTCCTAATGATGTGATCCCGTTATCAATGACATCCAATGTCCATAGTCAGGAAACCATGACTATCTGTTGATCAACGAGCTAGTCAACTAGAGGCTTACTAGGGACACGTTGTGGTCTATGCATTCACACATGTATTACGATTTCCGGACAATACAATTATAGCATGAACAATAGACGATTATCATGAACAAAGAAATATAATAATAACCATTTATTATTGCCTCTAGGGCATATTTCCAACAGTCTCCCACTTGCACTAGAGTCAATAATCTAGTTACATTGTGATGAATCGAACACCCATTGCGTCCTGGTGTTGATCATGTTTTGCCCTAGGGAGAGGTTTAGTCAACGGATCTGCTACATTCAGGTCCGTATGTACTTTACAAATATCTATGTCTCCATTTTGAACACTTTCACGAATGGAGTTGAAGCGACGCTTGATATGCCTGGTCTTCCTGTGAAACCTGGGCTCCTTCGCAAGGGCAATAGCTCCAGTGTTGTCACAGAAGAGAGTCATTGGGCCCGACGCATTGGGAATCACCCCTAGGTCGGTAATGAACTCCTTCATCCAGACTGCTTCCTGTGCTGCCTCCGAGGCTGCCATGTACTCCGCTTCACATGTAGATCCCGCCACGACGCTTTGCTTGCAACTGCACCAGCTTACTGCTCCTCCATTCAAAATATACACGTATCCGGTTTGTGACTTCGAGTCATCCAGATCTGTGTCGAAGCTAGCGTCGACGTAACCCTTTACGACGAGCTCTTCGTCACCTCCATAAACGAGAAACATATCCTTAGTCCTCTTCAGGTACTTCAGGATATTCTTGACCGCTGTCCAGTGTTCCATGCCGGGATTACTTTGGTACCTTCCTACCAAACTTACGGCAAGGTTTACATCAGGTCTGGTACACAGCATGGCATACATAATAGACCCTATGGCCGAGGCATAGGGGATGACACTCATCTTTTCTCTATCTTCTGCCGTGGTCGGGCATTGAGCCGTGCTCAATTGCACACCTTGCAATACAGGCAAGAACCCCTTCTTGGACTGATCCATATTGAACTTCTTCAATATCTTGTCAAGGTATGTACTCTGTGAAAGACCAATGAGGCGTCTTGATCTATCTCTATAGATCTTGATGCCTAATATATAAGCAGCTTCTCCAAGGTCCTTCATTGAAAAACACTTATTCAAATAGGCCTTTATACTTTCCAAGAATTCTATATCATTTCCCATCAATAGTATGTCATCCACATATAATATGAGAAATGCTACAGAGCTCCCACTCACTTTCTTGTAAACACAGGCTTCTCCATAAGTCTGTGTAAACCCAAACGCTTTGATCATCTCATCAAAGCGAATGTTCCAACTCCGAGATGCTTGCACCAGCCCATAGATTGAGCGCTGGAGCTTGCATACTTTGTTAGCATTCTTAGGATCGACAAAACCTTCCGGCTGCATCATATACAACTCTTCCTTAAGGAAGCCGTTAAGGAATGCCGTTTTGACGTCCATCTGCCATATCTCATAATCATAGTATGCGGCAATTGCTAACATGATTCGGACGGACTTCAGCTTCGCTACGGGTGAGAAAGTCTCATCGTAGTCAACCCCTTGAACTTGTCGATAACCCTTAGCGACAAGTCGAGCTTTGTAGATGGTCACATTACCATCCGCGTCCGTCTTCTTCTTAAAGATCCATTTATTTTCTATGGCTCGCCGATCATCGGGCAAGTCAGTCAAAGTCCATACTTCGTTTTCATACATGGATCCTATCTCGGATTTCATGGCTTCTAGCCATTTGTCGGAATCCGGGCCCGCCATCGCTTCTTCATAGTTCGAAGGTTCACCGTTGTCTAACAACATGATTTCCAGGACAGGGTTGCCGTACCACTCTGGTGCGGAACGTGTCCTTGTGGACCTACGAAGTTCAGTAACTTGATCCGAAGCTTCATGATCATCATCATTAACTTCCTCCCCAGTCGGTGTAGGCACCACAGGAACATTTTCCCGCGCTGCGCTACTTTCCGGTTCGGAAGGGGTGACTATCACCTCATCAAGTTCCACTTTCCTCCCACTCAATTCTTTCGAGAGAAACTCCTTCTCCAGAAAGGACCCGTTCTTGGCAACGAAGATCTTGCCTTCGGATCTGAGGTAGAAGGTATACCCAATAGTTTCCTTAGGGTATCCTATGAAGACGCATTTTTCCGACTTGGGTTCGAGCTTTTCAGGTTGAAGTTTCTTGACATAAGCATCGCATCCCCAAACTTTTAGAAACGACAGCTTAGGTTTCTTCCCAAACCATAATTCATACGGTGTCGTCTCAACGGATTTCGACGGAGCCCTATTTAAAGTGAATGCGGCAGTCTCTAAAGCATAGCCCCAAAATGAGAGCGGTAAATCGGTAAGAGACATCATAGATCGCACCATATCCAATAGAGTGCGATTACGACGTTCGGACACACCATTTCTCTGAGGTGTTCCAGGCGGCGTGAGTTGTGAAACTATTCCACATTTCCTTAAGTGTGTACCAAATTCGTGACTTAAATATTCTCCACCACGATCTGATCGTAAGAATTTTATTTTCCTGTCACGTTGATTCTCAACTTCACTCTGAAATTCCTTGAACTTTTCAAAGGTTTCAGACTTGTGTTTCATTAGGTAGACATACCCATATCTACTTAAATCATCAGTGAGAGTGAGAACATAACGATATCCTCCGCGAGCCTCAACACTCATTGGACCGCACACATCGGTATGTATGATTTCCAATAAGTTGGTTGCTCGCTCCATTGTTCCGGAGAACGGAGTCTTGGTCATCTTACCCATGAGGCATGGTTCGCACGTGTCAAATGATTCGTAATCAAGAGACTCCAAAAGTCCATCTGCATGGAGCTTCTTCATGCGCTTGACACCAATGTGACCAAGGCGGCAGTGCCACAGATATGTGGGACTATCGTTATCAACTTTACATCTTTTGGTATTCACACTATGAACATGTGTAACATCACGTTCGAGATTCATCAAGAATAAACCATTGACCAGCGGGGCATGACCATAAAACATATCTCTCAAATAAATAGAACAACCATTATTCTCGGATTTAAATGAGTAGCCATCTCGAATTAAACGAGATCCAGATACAATGTTCATGCTCAAAGCTGGCACTAAATAACAATTATTGAGGTTTAAAACTAATCCCGTAGGGTAGATGCAGAGGTAGCGTGCCGACGGCGATCACATCGACCTTGGAACCATTCCCGACGCGCATCGTCACCTCGTCCTTCGCCAGTCTCCGTTTATTCCGTAGTTCCTGTTTTGAGTTACAAATATGAGCAACCGCACCGGTATCAAATACCCAGGAGCTACTACGAGTACTGGTAAGGTACACATCAATTACATGTATATCACATATACCTTTGGTGTTGCCGGCCTTCTTCTTGTCCGCTAAGTATTTGGGGCAGTTCCGCTTCCAGTGACCACTTCCCTTGCAATAAAAGCACTCAGTTTCAGGCTTGGGTCCATTCTTTGACTTCTTCCCAGTAACTGGTTTACCGGGCGCGGCAACTCCCTTGCCGTCCTTCTTGAAGTTCTTCTTACCCTTGCCCTTCTTGAACTTAGTGGTTTTATTCACCATCAACACTTGATGTTCTTTTCTGATTTCCACCTCCGCTGATTTCAGCATCGAATATACCTCAGGAATGGTCTTTTCCATCCCCTGCATATTGTAGTTCATCACAAAGCTCTTGTAGCTTGGTGGAAGCGACTGGAGGATTCTGTCAATGACCGCGTCATCCGGGAGATTAACTCCCAGCTGAGTCAAGCGGTTGTGCAACCCAGACATTCTGAGTATGTGCTCACTTACAGAACTATTTTCCTCCATTTTACAGCTGAAGAACTTGTCGGAGACTTCATATCTCTCGACCCGGGCATGAGCTTGGAAAACCAATTTCAGCTCCTCGAACATCTCATATGCTCCATGTTTCTCAAAACGCTTTTGGAGACCCGGTTCTAAGCTGTAAAGCATGCCGCACTGAACGAGGGAGTAATCATCAGCACGCTGCTGCCAAGCGTTCATAACGTCTTGGTTTTCTGGGATTGGTGCTTCACCTAGCGGTGCTTCTAAGACATAATCTTTCTTGGCTACTATGAGGATGATCCTCAGGTTCCGGACCCAGTCCGTATAGTTGCTGCCATCATCTTTCAGCTTGGGTTTTCTCTAGGAACGCGTTGAAATTGAGGACAACGTTGGCCATTTGATCTACAAGACATAGTGTAAAGATTTTAGACTAAGTTCATGATAATTAAGTTCATCTAATCAAATTATTCAATGAACTCCCACTCAGATAGACATCCCTCTAGTCATCTAAGTGAAACATGATCCGAGTTAACTAGGCCGTGTCCGATCATCACGTGAGACGGACTAGTCAAGATCGGTGAACATCTCCATGTTGATCGTATCTTCTATACGACTCATGCTCGACCTTTCGGTCCTCCGTGTTCCGAGGCCATGTCTGTACATGCTAGGCTCGTCAAGTCAACCTAAGTGTATTGCGTGTGTTCCGAGGCCATGTCTGTACATGCTAGGCTCGTCAACACCCGTTGTATTCGAACGTTAGAATCTATCACACCCGATCATCACGTGGTGCTTCGAAACAACGAACCTTCGCAACGGTGCACAGTTAGGGGGAACACTTTCTTGAAATTATCATAAGGGATCATCTTACTTACTACCGTCGTTCTAAGCAAATAAGATGCAAAAACATGATAAACATCACATGCAATCAAATAGTGACATGATATGGCCAATATCATTATGCTCCTTTGATCTCCATCTTCGGGGCACCATGATCATCTTCGTCACCGGCATGACACCATGATCTCCATCATCATGATCTCCATCATTGTGTCTTCATGAAGTCGTCACGCCAACGATTACTTCTACTTCTATGGCTAACGCGTTTAGCAACAAAGTAAAGTAATTTACATGGCGTTATTCAATGACACGCAGGTCATGCAAAATAATAAAGACAACTCCTATGGCTCCTGCCGGTTGTCATACTCATCGACATGCAAGTCGTGATTCCTATTACAAGAATATGATCAATCTCATACATCACATCTTCTGTCCATATCACATCACATAGCACTTGCTGCAAAAACAAGTTAGACGTTCTCTAATTGTTGTTGCAAGTTTTTACGTGGTTTGTAGGTTTCAAGCAAGAACGTTTCTTACCTACGTATGACCACAATGTGATTTGCCAATTTCTATTTACCCTTCATAAGGACCCTTTTCATCGAATCCGTTCCGACTAAAGTAGGAGAGACAGACACCCGCTAGCCACCTTATGCAACTAGTGCATGTCAATCGGTGGAACCTGTCTCACGTAAGCGTACGTGTAAGGTCGGTCCGGGCCGCTTCATCCTACAATACCGCCGAAACAAGAAAAGACTAGTAGCGGCAAGAAGAATTGGCAAACTCAACGCCCACAACTGCTTTGTGTTCTACTCGTGCATAGTAACTACGCATAGGCCTCGCTCTGATACCACTGCTGGGAATCGTAGCATAATTTTAAAATTTTCCTACGCTCACCAAGATGCATCTATGGAGTATACTAGCAACGAGGGGAAAGGAGTGCATCTACATACCCTTGTAGATCGCGAGCGGAAGCGTTCCAATGAACGTGGATGACGGAGTCGTACTCGCCGTGATCCAATCACCGATGACCGAGTGCCGAACGGACGGCACCTCCGCGTTCAACACACGTACGGTGCAGCGACGTCTCCTCCTTCTTGATCCAGCAAGGGGGAAGGAGAGGTTGATGGAGATCCAGCAGCACGACGGCGTGGTGGTGGATGTAGCGGGTCTCGGCAGGGCTTCGCCGAGCTTCTGCGAGAGGGAGAGGTGTTGCAGGGGAGGAGGGAGGCGCCCAAGGCTGAGATGTTGCTGCCCTCCCTCCCCCCCCTTTATATAGGCCCCCTGGGAAGGGGGGGCGCCGGCCAAGATCCCATCTGGATGGGGGGCGGCGGCCAGGGGGGGTGCCTTGCCCCCCAAGGCAAGTGGGAACCCCCCCCCACCCTAGGGTTTCCAACCCTAGGCGCATGGGGGGAGGCCCATGGGGGGGCGCCCAGCCCACTAGGGGCTGGTTCCCTTCCCAGTTCAGCCCACGGGGCCCTCCGGGATAGGTGGCCCCACCCGGTGGAGCCCCGGGACCCTTCCGGTGGTCCCGGTACAATACCGGTAACCCCCGAAACTTTCCCGGTGGCCGAAACTTGACTTCCTATATATAATTCTTTACCTCCGGACCATTCCGGAACTCCTCGTGACGTCCGGGATCTCATCCGGGACTCCGAACAACTTTCGGGTTTCCGCATACACATATCTCTACAACCCTAGCGTCACCGAACCTTAAGTGTGTAGACCCTACGGGTTTGGGAGACATGCAGACATGACCGAGACGCCTCTCCGGTCAATAACCAACAGCGGGATCTGGATACCCATGTTGGCTCCCACATGTTCCACGATGATCTCATCGGATGAACCACGATGTCGAGGATTCAATCAATCCCGTATACAATTCCCTTTGTCAATCGGTATGTTACTTGCCCGAGATTCGATCGTCGGTATCCCAATACCTTGTTCAATCTCGTTACCGGCAAGTCTCTTTACTCGTACCGCAATGCATGATCCCGTGACTAACGCCTTAGTCACATTGAGCTCATTATGATGATGCATTACCGAGTGGGCCCAGAGATACCTCTCCATCACACGGAGTGACAAATCCCAGTCTCGATCCGTGCCAACCCAACAGACACTTTCGGAGATACCCGTAGTGCACCTTTATAGTCACCCAGTTACGTTGTGACGTTTGGCACACCCAAAGCACTCCTACGGTATCCGGGAATTGCACGATCTCATGGTCTAAGGAAAAGATACTTGACATTGGAAAAGCTCTAGCAAACAAAACTACACGATCTTTTATGCTATGCTTAAGATTGGGTCTTGTCCATCACATCATTCTCCCAATGATGTGATCCCGTTATCAATGACATCCAATGTCCATAGTCAGGAAACCATGACTATCTATTGATCAACGAGCTAGTCAACTAGAGGCTTACTAGGGACATGTTGTGGTCTATGCATTCACACATGTATTACGATTTCCGGACAATACAATTATAGCATGAACAATAGACGATTATCATGAACAAAGAAATATAATAATAACCATTTATTATTGCCTCTAGGGCATATTTCCAACATCATCATCTTGTGCCTTTCATCTCCATCTCCAAAGCACTGTCATGATCTCCATCGTCACTGGCTTGACACCTTGATCTCCATCGTAGCATCGTTGTCGTCTCGCCAACTATTGCTTCTACGACTATCGCTACCGCTTAGTGATAAAGTAAAGCAATTACATGGCGATTGCATTTCATACAATAAAGCGACAACCATAAGGCTCCTGCCAGTTGCCGATAACGGTTACAAAACATGATCATCTCATACAACAATTTATATCTCATCAGACCATATCACATCATAAAATGCCCTGCAAAAACAAGTTAGACATCCTCTACTTTGTTGTTGCAAGTTCTACGTGGCTGCTATGGGCTTCTAGCAAGAACCGTTCTTACCTACGCATCAAAACCACAATGATTTTTAATCAAGTGTGCTATTTTAACCTTCAACAAGGATCAGCCGTAGTCTAACTCGATTCAACTAAAGTTGGAGAAACAGACACCCGGCAGGCACCTGTGTGCGAAGCACGTCGATAGAACCAGTCTCATGAACGCGGTCATGTAATGTCTGTCCGGTCCGCTTCATCCAACAATACCGCCAAATCAAAGTAAGACATTGATGGTAAGCAGTATGACTATTATCGCCCACAACTCTTTGTGTTCTACTCGTGCATATAACATCTACGCATAAACCTGGCTCAGATGCCACTGTTGGGTAACGTAGTAATTCAAAAAAATTCCTACGATCACGCAAGATCTATCTAGGAGATGCATAGCAATGAGACGGGAGAGTGTGTCCACATACCCTCGTAGACCGAAAGCGGAAGCGTTTAGTAACGCGGTTGATGTAGTCGATGTTGGGGAACATAGTAATTTCAAAAAAATTCCTACGCGCACGCAAGATCATGGTGATGCATAGCAATGAGAGGGGAGAGTGAGTCCACGTACCCTCGTAGACCGAAAGCGGAAGCGTTAGCACAAAGCGGTTGATGTAGTCGTACGTCTTCACGATGCGACCGATCAAGTACCGAACGCACGGCACCTCCGAGTTCAGCACACGTTCAACTCGATGACGTCCCTCGAACTCCGATCTAGCCGAGCTTTGAGGGAGAGTTCCGTCAGCACGACGGCGTGGTGACGATGATGATGTTCTACCGACGCAGGGCTTCGCCTAAGCACCGCTATGATATGACCGAGGTGGATTATGGTGGAGGGGGCACCGCACACGGCTAAGAGATCCAAGGGATCAATTGTTGTCTCTCTAGGGGGTGCCTCCCTCCCCGTATATAAAGGAGTGGAGGAGGGGGAGGGGCCGACCACCCTTGGCATGCCCCATGAGGAGTCCTACTCCCACTGGGAGTAGGACTCCCCCCCTTCCATGTTGGAGTAGGAGAGGAGAGGGAAGGAGAGAGAGGGGGAAAGGAAAGGGGGGCGCCGCCCCCCCTCCTTGTCCAATTCGGACTTGGGGGGGAGAGGGGCGCGCGGCTGCCCCTTGGACGCCTCTCCTCTTCCACCACTTGGGCCCATGAGGCCCAATAACCTCCGGGGGGTTCCGGTAACCCCCCCGGTACTCCGGTATATATCCCATAACCCCCGGAACCATTCCGGTGTCCGAATATAGTCGTCCAATATATCAATCTTCATGTCTCGACCATTTTGAGACTCGTCGCGTGTCTGTGAACACATCTGGGACTCTGAACTACCTTCGGTACATAAAAACACATAAACTCATAATATAACCGTCATCGAACTTTAAGCGTGCGGACCCTACGGGTTCGAGAACTATGTAGACATGACCGAGACACGTCTCCGGTCAATAACCAATAGCGGAACCTGGATGCTCATATTGGCTCCCACATATTCTACGAAGATCTTTATCGGTCAAACCGCATGACAACATACGTTGTTCCCTTTGTCATCGGTATGTTACTTGCCTGAGATTCAATCGTCGGTATCTCAATACCAAGTTCAATCTCGTTACCGGCAAGTCTCTTTACTCGTTCCGTAATACATCATCCCGCAACTAACTCATTAGTTGCAATGCTTGCAAGGCTTAAGTGATGTGCATTACCGAGTGGGCCCAGGGATACCTCTCCGACAATCGGAGTGACAAATCCTAATCTCGAAATACGCCAACCCAACAAGTACCTTCGGAGACACCTGTAGAGCACCTTTATAATCACCCAGTTACGTTGTGACGTTTGGTAGCACACAAGGTGCTCCTCCGGTAAACGGGAGTTGCATAATCTCATAGTCATAGGAACATGTATAAGTCATGAAGAAAGCAATAGCAACATACTAAACGATCAAGTGCTAAGCTAACGGAATGGGTCAAGTCAATCACATCATTCTCCTAATGATGTGATCCCGTTAATCAAATGACAACTCTTTGTCTATGGCTAGGAAACATAACCATCTTTGATTAACGAGCTAGTCAAGTAGAGGCATACTAGTGACACTCTGTTTGTCTATGTATTCACACATGTATCATGTTTCCGGTTAATGCAATTCTAGCATGAATAATAAACATTTATCATGATATAAGGAAATAAATAATAACTTTATTATTGCCTCTAGGGCATATTTCCTTCAGTCTCCCACTTGCACTAGAGTCAATAATCTAGATTACACAGTAATGATTCTAACACCCATGGAGCCTTGGTGTTGATCATGTTTTGCTCGTGGAAGAGGCTTAGTCAACGGGTCTGCAACATTCAGATCCGTATGTATCTTGCAAATCTCAATGTCTCCCACCTGGACTTGATCCCGGATGGAGTTGAAGTGTCTCTTGATGTGCTTGGTTCTCTTGTGAAATCTGGATTCCTTTGCCAAAGCAATTGCACCGGTATTGTCACAAAAGATTTTCATTGGACCCGATGCACTAGGTATGACACCTAGATCAGATATGAACTCCTTCATCCAGACTCCTTCATTTGCTGCTTCCGAAGCAGCTATGTACTCCGCTTCACATGTAGATCCCGCTACGACGCTTTGTTTAGAACTGCACCAACTGACAGCTCCACCGTTCAATATAAACACGTATACGGTTTGCGATTTAGAATCGTCTGGATCAGTGTCAAAGCTTGCATCGATGTAACCATTTATGACGAGCTCTTTGTCACCTCCATAAACGAGAAACAAATCCTTAGTCCTTCTCAAGTATTTCAGGATGTTCTTGACCGCTGTCCAGTGATCCACTCATGGATTACTTTGGTACCTCCCTACTAAACTAATAGCAAGGCACACATCAGGTCTGGTACACAGCATTGCATACATGATAGAGCCTATGGATGAATCATAGGGAACATCTTTCATTTTCTCTCAATCTTCTGCAGTGGTCGGGCATTGAGTCTTACTCAACTTCACACCTTGTAACACAGGCAAGAACCCTTTCTTTGCTTGATCCATTTTGAACTTCTTCAAAACTTTGTCAAGATATGTGCTTTGTGAAAGTCCTATTAAGCGTCTTGATCTATCTATAGATCTTGATGCCCAATATATAAGCAGCTTCACCGACGTCCTTCATTGAAAAACTCTTATTCAAATATCCCTTTATGCTAATCTAGAAATTCTATATCATTTCCGATCAACAATATGTCATCCACATATAATATCAGAAATGCTACAGAGCTCCCACTCACTTTCTTGTAAATACAGGCTTCTCCAAAAGTCTGTATAAAACCATATGCTTTGATCACACTATCAAAACGTTTATTCCAACTCCGAGAGGCTTGCACCAGTCCATAAATGGATCGCTGGAGCTTGCACACTTTGTTAGCTCCCTTTGGATCGACAAAACCTTCCGGTTGCATCATATACAACTCTTCTTACAGAAATCCATTCAGGAATGCAGTTTTGACATCCATTTGCCAAATTTCATAATCATAAAATGCGGCAATTGCTAACATGATTCGGACAGACGGGTGAGAAAGTCTCATCGTAGTCAACCCCTTGAACTTGTCGAAAACCTTTTGCAACAAGTCGAGCTTTATAGACAGTAACATTACCATCAGCGTCAGTCTTCTTCTTGAAGATCCATTTATTCTCGATGGCCTCCCGATCATCGGGCAAGTCAACCAAAGTCCACACTTTGTTCTCATACATGGATCCCATCTCAGATTTCATGGCCTCAAGCCATTTTGCGTAATCTGGGCTCACCATCGCTTCTTCATAGTTCGTAGGTTCGTCATGGTCTAGTAACATAACCTCCAGAACAGGATTACCGTACCACTCTGGTGCGGATCTTACTCTAGTTGACCTACGAGGTTTAGTAACAACTTAATCTGAAGTTTCATGATCATCCTCATTAACTTCCTCATTAATTGGTATAGACGTCACAGGAACCGGTTTCTGTGATGAACTACTTTCCAATAAGGGAGTAGGTACAGTTACCTCATCAAGTTCTACTTTCCTCCCACTCACTTCTTTCGAGAGAAACTCCTTCTCTAGAAAGGATCCATTCTTTGCAACGAATGTCTTGCCTTCGGATCTGTGATAGAAGGTGTACCCAACAGTTTCCTTTGGGTATCCTATGAAGACACATTTCTCCGATTTGGGTTCGAGCTTATCAGGTTGAAGCTTTTTCACATAAGCATCGCAGCCCCAAACTTTAAGAAACGACAACTTTGGTTTCTTGCCAAACCACAGTTCATAAGGCGTCGTCTCAACGGATTTTTATGGTGCCCTATTTAACGTGAATGCGGCCGTCTCTAAAGCATAACCCCAAAACGATAGCGGTAAATCAGTAAGAGACATCATAGATCGCACCATATCTAGTAAAGTACGATTACGACGTTTGGACACACCATTACGCTGTGGTGTTCCAGGTAGCGTGAGTTACGAAACTATTCCGCATTGTTTCGAATGTAGACCAAACTCGTAACTCAAATATTCTCCTCCACGATCAGATCGTAGAAACTTTATTTTCTTGTTACGATGATTTTCAACTTCACTCTGAAATTCTTTGAACTTTTCAAATGTTTCAGACTTATGTTTCATTAAGTAGATATACCCATATCTGCTTAAATCATCTGTGAAGGTGAGAAAATAACGATACCCGCCGCGAGCCTCAACATTCATCGGACCACATACATCAGTATGTATGATCTCCAATAAATCAGTTGCTCGCTCCATAGTTCCGGAGAACGGCGTTTTAGTCATCTTGCCCATGAGGCATGGTTCGCAAGTACCAAGTGATTCATAATCAAGTGATTCCAAAAGTCCATCAGTATGGAGTTTCTTCATGCGCTTTACACCAATATGACCCAAATGGCAGTGCCACAAATAAGTTGCACTATCATTATCAACTCTGCATCTTTTGGCTTCAACATTATGAATATGTGTATCACTACTATCGAGATTCATCAAAAATAGACCACTCTTCAAGGGTGCATGACCATAAAAGATATTATTCATATAAATAGAACAACCATTATTCTCTGATTTAAAACTGTCTCGCATCAAACAAGATCCAGATATAATGTTCATGCTCAACGCTGGCACCAAATAACAATTATTTAGGTCTAATACTAATCCCGAAGGTAGATGTAGAGGTAGCGTGCCGACGGCGATCACATCGACTTTGGAACCGTTTCCCACGCGCATCGTCACCTTGTCCTTAGACAGTGTCCGCTTAATCCGTAGTCCCTGTTTCGAGTTGCAAATATTAGCAACAGAACCGGTATCAAATACCCAGGTGTTACTGCGAGCACTGGTAAGGTACACATCGATAACATGTATATCACATATACCTTTGTTCACCTTGCCATCCTTCTTATCCGCCAAATACTTGGGGCAGTTCCGCTTCCAGTGACCAGTCTGCTTGGAGTAGAAGCACTCAGTCTCAGGCTTAGGTCCAGACTTGGGTTTCTTCTCTTGAGCAGCAACTTGTTTGCTGTTCTTCTTGAAGTTCCCCTTCTTCTTCCCTTTGCCCTTTTTCTTGAAACTGGTGGTCTTATTGACCATCAACACTTGATGCTCCTTCTTGATTTCTATCTCCACAGCCTTTAGCATTGTGAAGAGCTCGGGAATCGTCTTATCCATCCCTTGCATGTTATAGTTCATCACGAAGCTCTTGTAGCTTGGTGGCAATGATTGAAGAATTCTGTCAATCGCTATCATTCGGAAGATTAACTCCCAGTTGAATCAAGTGATTGTTATACCCAGACATTCTGAGTATATGCTCACTGACAGAACTATTCTCCTCCATCTTGCAGCTGTAGAACTTATTGGAGACTTCATATCTCTCAATCCGGGCATTTGCTTGAAATATTAACTTCAACTCCTGGAACATCTCATATGCTCCATGACGTTCAAAACGTCGTTGAAGTCCCGGTTCTAAGCCGTAAAGCATGGCACACTGAACTATCGAGTAGTCATCAGCTTTGCTCTGCCAGACATTCATAACATCTGGTGTTGCTCCTGCAGCAGGTTTGGCACCTAGCAGTGCTTCCAGGACGTAATTGTTCTGTGCAGCAATGAGGATAATCCTCAAGTTACGGACACAGTCCGTGTAATTGCTACCATCATATTTCAACTTTGCTTTCTCAAGTAACGCATTAAAATTCAACGAAACAACAGCACGAGCCATCTATCTACAACAAACATAGACATGCAAAATACTATCAGGTACTAAGTTCATGATAAATTTAAGTTCAATTAATCATATTACTTAAGAACTCCCACTTAGATAGACATCCCTCTAATCATCTAAGTGATCACGTGATCCAAATCAAATAAACCATAACCGATCATCACGTGAAATGGAGAAGTTTTCAATGGTGGACATCACTATGTTGATCATATCTACCATATGATTCACGCTCGACCTTTCGGTCTCAGTGTTCCGAGGCCATATCTTCATATGCTAGGCTCGTCAAGTTTAACACGAGTATTCTGCGTGTGCAAAACTGGCTTGCACCTGTTGTATGTGAACGTAGAGCTTATCACACCCGATCATCACGTGGTGTCTCGGCACGACGAACTTTCGCAACGGTGCATACTCAGGGAGAACAGTTATACCTTAAAATTTAGTGAGGGATCATCTTATAATGCTACCGCCGTAATAAGCAAAATAAGATGCATAAAAGATAAACATCACATGCAATCAAAATATGTGACATGATATGGCCATCATCATCTTGTTCCTTTGATCTCCATCTCCAAAGCACCGTCATGATCTCCATCGTCACCGGCTTGACACCTTGATCTCCATCGTAGCATCGTTGTCGTCTCGCCAACTATTGCTTCTACGACTATCACTACCGCTTAGTGATAAAGTAAAGCAATTACAGGGCGATTGCATTGCATACAATAAAGCGACAACCATATGGCTCCTGCCAGTTGCCGATAACTCGGTTACAAAACATGATCATCTCATACAATAAAATATAGCATCATGCCTTGACCATATCACATCACAACATGCCCTGCAAAAACAAGTTAGACGTCCTCTACTTTGTTGTTGCAAGTTTTACGTGGCTGCTACGGGCTGAGCAAGAACCGTTCTTACCTACGCATCAAAACCACAACGATAGTTCGTCAAGTTAGTGCTGTTTTAACCTTCTCAAGGACCGGGCGTAGCCACACTTGGTTCAACTAAAGTTGGAGAAACTGGCACCCGCCAGCCACCTGTGTGCAAAGCACGTCGGTTGAACCAGTCTCGCGTAAGCGTGCGCGTAATGTCGGTCCGGGCCGCTTCATCCAACAATACCACCGAACCAAAGTGTGACATGCTGGTAAGAACTATGACTTGTATCGCCCACAACTCACTTATGTTCTACTCATGCATATAACATCAACGCATAAAACCTGGCTCGGATGCCATTGTTGGGGAACGTAGTAATTTCAAAAAAATTCCTACGCACACGCAAGATCATGGTGATGCATAGCAACGAGAGGGGAGAGTGAGTCCACATACCCTCGTAGACCGAAAGCGGAAGCGTTAGCACAACGCGGTTGATGTAGTCGTACGTCTTCACGATCCGACCGATCAAGTACCGAACGCACGGCACCTCCGAGTTCAGCACACGTTCAACTCGATGACATCCCTCGAACTCCGATCCAGCCGAGCTTTGAGGGAGAGTTCCGCCAGCACGACGGCGTGGTGACAATGATGATATTCTACCGACGCAGGGCTTCGCCTAAGCACCGCTACGATATGACCGAGGTGGATTATGGTGGAGGGGGCACCGCACACGGCTAAGAGATCCAAGGGATCAATTGTTGTCTCTCTAGAGGGTGCCTCCCTCCCCGTATATAAAGGAGTGGAGGAGGGGGAGGGGGCCGGCCACTCTTGGCGTGCCCCATGAGGAGTCCTACTCCCACCGGGAGTAGGACTCCCCCCTTCCATGTTGGAGTAGGAGAGGAGAGGGAAGGAGAGAGAGGGGGAAAGGAAAGGGGGGCGCCGCCCCTCCTCCTTGTCCAATTCGGACTTGGGGGGGAGGGGTGCGCGGCTGCCCCTTGGCCGCCTCTCCTCTTCCACCACTTGGGCCCATGAGGCCCAATAACCTCCGGGGGGTTCCGGTAACCCCACGGTACTCCGGTATATATCCGATAACCCACGGAACCATTCCAGTGTCTGAATATAGTCGTCCAATATATCAATCTTCATTTCTTGACCATTTCGAGACTCCTCGTCATGTCCGTGATCACATCCGGGACTCCTAACTACCTTCGGTACATAAAAACACATAAACTCATAATATAACCGTCATCGAACTTTAAGCGTGCGGACCCTGCGGGTTCGAGAACTATGTAGACATGACCGAGACACGTCTCCGGTCAATAACCAATAGCGGAACCTGGATGCTCATATTGGCTCCCACATATTCTATGAAGATATTTATCGGTCAAACCGCATAACAATATACGTTGTTCCCTTTGTCATCGGTATGTTACTTGCCCGAGATTCGATCGTCGGTATCTCAATACCTAGTTCAATCTCGTTACCGGCAAGTCTCTTTACTCGTTCCGTAATACATCATCCCGCAACTAACTCATTAGTTGCAATGCTTGCAAGGCTTAAGTGATGTGCATTACCGAGTGGGCCCAGAGATACCTCTCCGACAATCGGAGTGACAAATCCTAATCTAGAAATATGCCAACCCAACAAGTACCTTCAGAGACACCTTTAGAGCACCTTTATAATCACCCAGTTATGTTGTGACGTTTGGTAGCACATAAAGTGTTCCTCCGGTAAACGGGAGTTGCATAATCTCATAGTCATAGGAACATGTATAAGTCATGAAGAAAGCAATAGCAGCATACTAAACGATCAAGTGCTAAGCTAACGGAATGGGTCAAGTCAATCACATCATTCTCCTAATGATGTGATCCCGTTAATCAAATGACAACTCTTTGTCTATGGCTAGGAAACATAACCATCTTTGATTTAACGAGCTAGTCAAGTAGAGGCATACTAGTGACTCTGTTTGTCTATGTATTCACACATGTATCATGTTTCCGGTTAATACAATTCTAGCATGAATAATAAACATTTATCATGATATAAGGAAATAAATAATAACTTTATTATTGCCTCTAGGGCATATTTCCTTCAGTCGAACGTCTTCACGATCCAACCGATCCAAGTACCGAACGTACGGCACCTCCGTGTTCAGCACACGTTCAGCTCGATGACGTCCCTCGACCTCTTGATCCAGTTGAGGACGAGGGAGAGTTCCATCAGCACGATGGCGTGGCGGTGGTGATGATGAAGTTACCGGCGCAGGGCTTCGCCTAACCACTGCGACGATATGACCGAGGTGTGTAACCATGGAGGGGGGCACCGCACACGGCTAAGACAAATCTTGGAGTACCTTTGGGGTGCCCCCTGCCCACGTATATAAAGGAGGGAGGGAGAGAGGCCGGCCCCTTAGGGGCACGCCAAGAGTATGGAGTCCTACTAGGACTTACAAGTCCTAGTAGGAATCCCTTTCCTTTTCGGAGTAGGAGAGAAGGAAAAAGGGAAAGAGAGAGGGAGTAGGAAAGGGCAAGGGAGGCGCCGCCCCTTCCCCTAGTCCAATTCGGACCCATTGGGGGGCGAGCACCACCTCCCCTTGGTCTGCCTCCTATTTTCCCGTATGGCCCAATAAGGCCCATTACTTCTCCCGGTGAATTCCCGTAACTCCCGGGTACTCCGAAAAATACCCGAATCACTCGGAACCTTTCCGATGTCCGAATATAGCCTTCCAATATATGAATCTTTACCTATCGACCATTTCGAGACTCCTCTTCATGTCCGTGATCTCATCCGGGACTCCGAATAAACTTTGGTCATCAAATCACATAACTCATAATACAAATCGTCATCGAACGTTAAGCGTGCGGACCCTACGGGTTCGAGAACTATGTAGATATGACCGAGACACATCTCCGGTCAATAACCAATAGCGGAACCTGGATGCTCATATTGGCTCCTACATATTCTATGAAGATCTTTATCGGTCAAACCGCATAACAACATACGTTGTTCCTTTTGTCATCGGTATGTTACTTGCCCGAGATTCGATCGTAGGTATCATCATACCTAGTTCAATCTCGTTACCGACAAGTCTCTTTACTTGTTCCGTAGTGCATCATCCTGCAACTAACTCATTAGTCACATTGCTTGAAAGGCTTATAGTGATGTGCATTAGTGAGAGGGCGCCCAGAGATACCTCTCCGATACATGGAGTGACAAATCCTAATCTTGATCTATGCCAACCCAACAAACACCTTCGGAGACACCTTTAGAGCATCTTTATAATCACCCAGTTACGTTGTGACGTTTGATAGCACACAAGGTGTTCCTCCAGTATTCGGGAGTTGCATAATCTCATAGCCAGAGGAACATGTGTAAGTCATGAAGAAAGCAATAGCAATAAAACTAAACGATCATTATGCCAAGCTAACGGATGTGTCTTGTCCATCACATCATTCTCTAATGATGTGATCCCGTTCATCAAATTACAACACATGTCTATGGTCAGGAAACATAACACTAGTGCAGAACCTGGCTTTAGCGCCGGTTCGTAAGGGCCTTTAGTGCCGGTTCCACAACCGGCACTAAAGAGTGGGGACTAAAGGTCCCCCCTTTAGTACCGGTTCATCACGAACCGGCGCTAAAGCGCCACCACGTGGCACGAGCCAGGCCTGGGTGCGTGCAGGACTTTAGTACCGGTTGGTAACACCAACCGGTACTAAATGTTTGGGGGGTGTTTTGGTATTATTTTTTATTTTTCCTTTAATTTTGTGTTTTCAATTTAATTTAGTGATTATTTTAGTTGTTAAATCATTAGGTGAAAGTACCGCAGATTAGTTTTGACTGGATGCATGTGGATCCTAGCTAGCTAATTAAGTGATCAAGTATATGCAATATCCATATTATACTTGATCACCTATAATTAAGTGATCAAGTATAATATGGATATGGCATATAGTTGATCACTTAGCTAGGATCCATCCAGCTTAAACTAATCTGCGGTTTCTTTCATAAATGATATAATAACTCATCATCATCATATTAATATAAAAACTCTTGCATCATATCATCAACAACAGTATACTAGCTAGCTAAAAATCATCATAGTCGTCATTACCACTGTTTAATCATCATAGTCATTACCGCTATCTAATCACCACCAACACTAGCTTAAAGAAAAAACATTCACTTGTACCAGAAGCAAAGATATCATCGAGTTCAACATGGTCATCATATTATAAGCGTTCATAACACCACAAAAGCAAATCACCCTTTGAGATTAAGTTCAGGACGAAGAACACGGACATGAGAGGACAAAAGTACTAAGAGCATGAAGTAGCTAAATCACTCCTGCTGCTCTCTCAGGTAAAATAGCATAGAACATGTATAGCTCTCCTGATTCATCATACTGGAGCATGCAGATGAACCTGTCTCCTAATCATGGGTTGCGCTTCTCATTGCTGCCCCCTAGTACTTCTCTGCTGGGATCGTTAACAATTTTGCTCCAATCTTTCACTATTAAGCATTCATCGCTATTAGAAATCATGAATGCACTCATGTGCAATGTAGGATATCTTGGCCGTAAGCTAACCATTGACATGTGACCATTAGTCTCGATCCACTGAGGCACAACTATCATCGGGATTCCCTGTTAAAGAACACCATATAGTAATTAATATACTTAGCAATGAAAGTTTAGCAAAAAAATAATGTATGCAAAAGATGCACTGAGGACAAATAGTAAAAATCTTACCATCTTTCGTAAATAGATGTGACCGTAGTTCAATACGATCACTATTGGTCGCACGTTTTGAGTACTAACATTTCTAAGTGTAGGAAGAAAATTTGTCTTGACAGTATGAAGATCCTCAAGCCATGAAACATAATGACTTATCTCCTCACAGTTTAGTTCAGCTCCGGGACAGTAGTAGGTCCTGTCTACCAAGCGTCGGACATGTTTGCTTGAATGGAAATAAGCTGTCAATAGAAATTTGTTGTCAACTATTTTTGAATAAACAATATCAAAGACTTAAATATGGTTGAGAAACTCACATAATGGTAGAACTGGAGGCGTCTGCACATCGACCCAGAAGTCTTTATTACCTTCAATATCATCTTCCGGACGAATATCAAAGGTGATAACCATATCAGGCTCAAATGCATAAGCCTTGCATAGTGCTTGCCAAGTTTTGCATTCAAAATAGGTGTACGTGTCTGCATTGTATAATTTGACGTTGAAAGTATAACCATGCTCGGTCTTCAGGTAAACTTTCTTTACCTCCATAGTTTCCATAGCACTGAAACCTATCTTATCCAAGACAAAAATTCTTGCATGGCAGGGGATGTGCTAGTAGAATAGTGAAAATTTAAAATTATAAGTTGAAGCAAATGAAGCATATAAAAGTCATGCATAATTACAAAAAAAGACTTGTCGTTGTGACTTACTGTATCCACTTCGAAGGTCTCATCCAGCTTGATGTACACAGGCCGCGCTGGTCTTCACAGTATTCGCACTTAATGAAATCTTTTTCGTCGTCAGACGACATTTCCTATGCTCATATAGGTGAAACATTAAACACTTACTAGTTCTATTAATTCAACTACTTCTATTAATTCAACTAGTTCTATTAATTCAACTAAGCATTTACTAAAAAAACTTGTTCTATTAATTTTCTTACTAAAATAAAGTAGCTAGTTCTATATAGTAATATTTTAATTAGATCATCAAATCTTAGATATCCAAATTTTCTTACTAAAAATAAACTAGTTCTATTAATTCAAATAATTCGACTAAGAATTTACTAAAAATAAACTAGTTCTATTAATTTTCTTACTAAAATATATAAAGTAGCTATATATAGTAATATTTTCATTCTTGAAGTTGGCATGCATTTCTAACATTTCTATAACTAAAAAACAGAAAAATTTCTAATATTTCTATAACTAAAAAATAGAAAAATTTCTAACATTTCTATAAATATTTCTATAACTAAAAACATAAAAATTACTAACAATTTTACCACTAATTAACAATGTGTGTGTGCGTGGACATGGCGGCCGGGGCAGGCGCTCACCAGCGAGGCGAGGCGACGGGGAGCGATGACGGGGACGGCGACGGGCGGCGATGACGCGGATGGCGACGATGGGGACGGGGACGGGGACGGGGCGGCGACGACGGGGACAGGGCGGCAACGACGGGGATGGGGACGGCCGGGGCGGCGACGACGGGGACGGGGCTGCGACGACGGGGACGGGGCGTTGACAAGGGGTGGCGACGGGGGCGGCGACGGGGGGCGGCGGGTGACAGGGCAGAGAAGGAGCAGATGAAAACTGACGAAATTTGTAAGTGCTGCTTATATAGGATGGGCCTTTAGTATCGGTTGGAGCCACCAACCGGTACTAAAGGTCAAATTTGGCCAGCCCAAGCGGCGGGAACCGCAACCCTTTAGTACCGGGTGGTGGCACCAACCGGTACTAAAGACCCCCCTTTAGTACCGGTTGGAGCCACGACCCGGTACTAAAGGGGCGCGGTGGCGCAGGTGCGGTGCGGGCAAGTTTAGTCCCACCTCGCTAGCCGAAGGGCGCCCGCACCTGCTTATAAGCCCCGCCGCGGCAGCTGTCTCGAGCTCCTCTCTATTGCAGGCCTTCTGGGCGTACCTGTTCTGTGCTGCCCTGTGGGCCTATTGGGCCTTTGCGGGCCTGCATCCTGGCCCAACAACAGGTTGGGTTTCTAGTCGTATGCAGGCCGCTTTGGCCCAGTAGGCGGGCTTTTTTATTTTCTTTTTTTTTGCTTTATTTATTTTTGAGTTGTTTTTTGCTGTATTTAGAGTTTCTTTGTGAATATTTTTGCTTTAGGTACAAAAAATTACAAACTTTCTATTAGTGCTGGTAGTTTACAAATTTGAATAGTTTACATTTTGAATTATTTCAAATTTGTGTGAATCACTAGTTTGTGAATAACTTAACTTTGAAAATAGATTTTCCAGTGATTCTTTTTTCATATGTTTAATATTAGTGTGTTTTATCATTATATTCAATTTGGTAATGCTTAGGTTATTTAAAAAATGAAGTGTCGGTGTAACAAATGAGTTCTCGTCCGAAGCCCTGATACTCCGAAAGAGATTGTCCAGTTTGTACACGAAGTGCATCCAGTTTTTGCCAACCCCCTCTACTCTCTTGCACATGCTATGTGGGTGAAATGATGATACCATGCCAAGTTTCAACATTTTCAGAGTTCATTTTGTAGCGATTTTCAATTTCACGGTCATTTAGCTCTGAAAACAAATCGGTAAATGACTAAAAACAGCAAATGATGTCAGAAAGTGTTGAACATTGATGACGTCGCTTTGAATGGTGCGTACTGAACGCAAAAATAGTCTGGAGTTCAATTAAGTTTAAAAAAAATGAAGTGTCGGTGTAACAGATGAGTTCTCGTCCAAAGCCCTTATACTCCGAAAGAGATTGTCCAGTTTGTACACGAAGTGCGTCCAGTTTTTGCCGTAACCCCCTCTACTCTCTTGCACATGCTATGTGGGTGAAAAGATGATACCATGCCAAGTTTCAACATTTGCAGAGTTCATTTTGTAGTGATTTTCAATTTCACGGTCGTTTAGCTCTGAAAACAAATCGGTAAATGACTAAAAAAATAGCAAATGATGTCAGGAAGTGTTGAAAATTGATGACGTCACTTTGAATGCTGCGTACTGAACGCAAAAATAGTCTGGAGTTGTAATAAGTTTAAAAAAATGAAGTGCCGGTGTAACAGATGAGTTCTCGTCCGAAGCCCTGATACTCCGAAAGAGATTGTCCAGTTTGTACACGAAGTGCGGCCAGTTTTTGCCGTAACCCTCTCTACTCTCTTGCACATGCTATGTGGGTGAAATGATGATACCATGCCAAGTTTCAACATTTTTAGAGTTCATTTTGTAGCGATTTTGAATTTCACGGTCATTTAGTTCTGAAAACAAATCGGTAAATGACTGAAAAACAGCAAATGATGTCAGAAAGTGTTGAAAATTGATGACGTCGCTTTGAATGCTGCGTACTGAACGCAAAAATAGTCCGGAGTTGTAATAAGTTTTAAAAAATGAAGTGCCGGTGTAACAGATGAGTTCTCGTCCGAAGCCCTGATACTCCGAAAGAGATTGTCCAGTTTGTACACGAAGTGCGTCCAGTTTTTGCCGTAACCCTCTCTACTCTCTTGCACATGCTATGTGGGTGAAATGATGATACCATGCCAAGTTTCAACATTTTCAGAGTTCATTTTGTAGCGATTTTCAATTTCACGGTCATTTAGCTCTCTAAACAAATCGGTAAATGACTGAAAAACAGCAAATGATGTCAGAACGTGTTGGAAATTGATGACGTCGCTTTGAATGGTGCGTATTGAACGCAAAAATAGTTTGGAGTTCAATTAAGTTTAAAAAACATGAAGTGCCAGTGTAACAGATGAGTTCTCGTCCGAAGCCCTGATACTCCGAAAGAGATTGTCCAGTTTGTACACGAAGTGCGTCCAGTTTTTGCCGTAACCCCCTCTACTCTCTTGCACATGCTATGTGGGTGAAATGATGATACCATGCCAAGTTTCAACATTTTCAGAGTTCATTTTGTAGCGATTTTCAATTTCACGGTCATTTAGCTGTGAAAACAAATCGGTAAATGACTGAAAAACAGCAAATGATGTCAGAAAGTGTTGAAAATTGATGACGTCGCTTTGAATGCTGCGTACTGAACGCAATAATAGTTTGGAGTTGTAATAAGTTAAAAAAATGAAGTGCCGGTGTAACAGATGAGTTCTCGTCCGAAGCCCTGATACTCCGAAAGAGATTGTCCAGTTTGTACACGAAGTGCGTCCAGTTTTTGCCGTAACCCTCTCTACTCTCTTGCACATGCTATGTGGGTGAAATGATGATACCATGCCAAGTTTAAACATTTTTAGAGTTCATTTTGTAGCGATTTTCAATTTCACGGTCATTTAGCTGTGAAAACAAATCGGTAAATGACTGAAAACAGCAAATGATATCAGAAAGTGGTTAAAATTGATGACGTTGCTTTGAATGGTGCGTACTGAAAGAAAAAATAGTCTGGAGTTCAATTACGTTTAGAAAACATGAAGTGCCGGTGTAACAGATGAGTTCTCGTCCGAAGCCCTGATACTCCGAAAGAGATTGTCTAGTTTGTACACGAAGTGCGTCCAGTTTTTGCCGTAACCCCCTCTACTCTCTTGCACATGCTATGTGGGTGAAATGATGATACCATGCCAAGTTTCAACATTTTCAGAGTTCATTTTGTAGCGATTTTCAATTTCACGGTCATTTAGCTCTGAAAACGAATCGGTAAATGACTGAAAAACAGCAAATGATATCAGAAAGTGTTGAAAATTAATGACGTCGCTTTGAATGCTGCGTACTGAACGCAAAAATAGTCTGGAGTCGTAATAAGTTTAAAAAAATGAAGTGCCGGTGTAACATATGAGTTTTCGTCCGAAACCGGCCCTGATACTTTGAAAGAGATTGTCCAGTTTGTACACGAAGTGCATCCAGTTTTTGCCGTATTGTCCAGTTTGTACACGAAGTGCATCCAGTTTTTGCCGTAACACAAGAAGTCCGGAGTTGTAATAAGTTATTAAAAAACAGATGAGTTTTCGTCCGAAACCGGCCCTGATACTTCGAAAGAGATTTTCCAGTTTGTACACGAAATGCATCCAGTTTTTGTCGTATTGTCCATTTTGTACACGAAGTGCATCCAGTTTTTGCCGTAACACAAGAAGTCCGGAGTTGTAATAAGTTATTAAAAATAAAAAAGAGGGGCAATGCTCGTTAATTAGCTTCAAGCCTTTCGAAATAGTGTAGACTGCACTGCACATAGCTCCATGCAGTCTACCCTATTCCTCAAGGCTTGAAGCTAAGCAACGTGAAGGTGAGCATTGCGCCTCTTCTTCATCGTCTCTGCACTCAGGGCTTATAAACTGCTCCTAGTGCCTCTCTCTTCGCGAGGTGGGACTAAAAAACAGCTTAGTAAGAAACTCTAGTACCGGTTCATGCCACGAACCGATACTAAAGGTGCTCGTGGGGCCACAGCCTCATTAGTAGTGGTTCGTGGCACGCACCGGTGCTAAAGATTCGCCACGAACTGGTACTAAAGAGCTCCTCCCGCCTAGCCGTTGGAACCGGCACTAATGGACATATTAGTGCCGGCTCAAAATCAAACCGGCACTAATGTGCTTCACATTTGACCCTTTTTCTACTAGTGTAACCATCTTTGATTAACGAGCTAGTTAAGTAGAGGCATACTAGGGACACTCTATTTTGTCTATGTATTCACACATGTACTAAGTTTCCGGTTAATACAATTCTAGCATGAATAATAAACATTTATCATGATATAAGGAAATATAAATAACAACTTTATTATTGCCTCTAGGGCATATTTCCTTCAGTCTCCCACTCGCACTAGAGTCAATAATCTAGTTCACATCGCCATGTGATTTAACACCAATAGTTCACATCACCATGTAATTAACACCCATAGTTCACATCGCCATGTGACCAACACTCAAAGGGTTTACTAGAGTCAGTAATCTAGTTCACATCGCCATGTGATTAACACCCAAAGAGTACTAAGGTGTGATCATGTTTTGCTTGTGAGAGAAGTTTAGTCAATGGGTCTGCCACATTCAGATCCGTACGTATTTTGCAAATTTATATGTCTACAATGCTCTGCACAGAGTTACTCTAGCTAATTGCTCCCACTTTCAATATGTATCCAGATTGACACTCAGAGTCATCCAGATCGGTGTCAAAGCTTGCATCGACGTAACTCTTTACGACGAACTCTTTAGCATCTCCATAACCGAGGTCTTATCAAGGTATGTACTCATCGAAAGTCTTATCAAGCGCCTTGATCTATCTCTATAGATCTTGATGCCCAATATATAAGCAGCTTCACCGAGGTCTTTCATTAAAAAATTCTTATTCAAGTATCCGTTTATGCTAGTAGCTAGATGGCTTCTTCTCTCTCTTTGATCTTCAATACAATGTTCTCCTCGATGTTCTTGGAGTTCTATCCGATGTAATATTATTTTGTGGTGTGTTTGTCGAGATCCGATGAATTGTGGATTATCTATGAGTATTATTTGAGTCTTACTGAATTGTTATATGCATGATTAAATATCTTTGTACTTCTCTTCAAACTATTTGTTTAGTTTGGCCAACTAGATTGATTCTTCTTGCAATGAGAGATGTGCTTAGTTTTGGGTTCAATCTTGCGGTGTCCTCGCCCAGTCAGAGAAAGGTTAGCCAGACACGTACTGTATTATTGCCATCAAGGGTAAAAAGATGGGGTTTACATCATATTGCTTGAGTTTATCCCTCTACATCATGTCATCTTACTTAAGGCGTTACTCCGTTCTTATGAACTTAATACTCTAGATGCATGCTGGATAGTGGTCGATGTGTGGAGTAATAGTAGTAGATGCAGAATCGTTTCGGTCTACTTGACACGGACATGATGCCTATATTCATAATCATTGCCTTGGATGTCGTCATAACTTTGTGTTTTTCTATCAATTGCTCGACAGTAATTTGTTCACCCACTGTATGTTTTCTTTCAAGAGAGAAGCCCTAGTGAAACCTATAGCCATCGGGTCTATTTTTCATCATATATTTTCATATCTACAAAACCAAAAACCCAAAAATACCTTGCGGCAATTTATTTGTTTTTATTTTGTTTTATGTTTTAGTAATCTTTTTATATCTACTTCTATTAGATCTCATCCTTGCAAGTGACCTGAAGGGATTGATAACCCCTTTATCGCGTTTGGTGCAAATGTTTGATAGTTTGTGCAGTGCATAGATTCGGGACTTGTTCGTACCTCCTACTCGATTGATACCTTGGTTTTTAAACTGAGGGAAATACTTATCTTTACTTTGTTGCATCACCCTTTCCTCTTCAAAGGAAAAAACCAACACAAGCTCAAGAAGTAGCAATGGTTGTGTGCATCTTAGCTATGCAGAGGCCGAGTGGTGCTCCTTATGCATTGTATCCGCTCGATGCTACATTTTGAGTTAATAACAACGTCCTTTATCGGAAAAAAATCAACATTTTTGAAATACTCGTTCAACAATTTTTAATACTTATTCAACATTTGTCAACTACTTGCTAAACATTTTTAATAGTTATTAAAAAAATTCAAATACTTGTTCAACATTTTTAATACTTATTCAATATTTTTCAAATTGTTGTTCAATATTTTTCAAATTGTTGTTCAACCTTTTTCAAATATGTTTTTTAAGAGTGTTTTTTTATATATGTAGAATATTTCAAAGTATAAAAAAAATAAAGCAAAAATGAGAATAGAAAATAGAAGAAAAAAACAGGTTGTGGCCTCCTGCACGGCTGGGCCGGCCCATCTGGGCTCACTGTTTTTCAAGTCTAGTGAATCAAGCGAGAGTACTGGGATTTGGGACCCCCGACGCGAGGCTTCCCCTTGTGCTCGCTTAAAGCGAGACATAGGGGAACCCACGATTTGGTGTGTCTACTTCTAGGGAGCTTTCTTTGCGGCAAAATGTCGGATGCACGCACAGGCGGAACTACGAATGGGCCGGCCCATGAAAGCTAGCGACCGATAGAAAATTGGTACTGTAGCACGAACCTGTAACGCTAAAAACGTACCCTTGAGAACTTTCGAACCCAGGATCTCCAGCTGCAGATGCGATAGTACTACCAGTTGAGCTAGCGACTAAATCTGAGTAAGTAACAGCACAAAACAATAAGAATCAACTCTAGATTTCGAGGAGAAAACATTTTTTTGAAAAAAACCCTGAGTGTTTTACGAAAAATAACCACTTTTCAAATTGGTGAACAAATTTCTAGAAACTCACACATTTATTGAAAACTCATGAACTATTTTGTGAAAGCGCAGACCTTTTTGAAACTTGTTTTTTTGAATGCAACTTCTTTTTCAAAAAACATGAACTTTTTTTTTCTAAATTACCAAACTAAATTCAGAAAATTCAAATTAATTTTGGAACATGAAACTTTTCTGAAACTACTGAAACAAAATTTGCAAACATTAACATTTTTTAAATTTGCAAACAATTTTGAAATGAGAACCTTTTTTAAATTACTGAATTATTAAAAACATGAAGATTTTTAGAATTTTATGAAATATATGAATATGTTTTGAAACTCCAGAACAAAATTTGAAGACACGAACATTTTTTAAATTTTCGAACAATTTTTGAAATGGAACCTTTTTTTGAATTACCGAAATTTCTTCTAAAGGTTGTCAAACACATGGAACAAAAACATTCTAAAGAAATTTTTAGAATAACTAACATTTTTTGAAATTACCAAACAATTTCCTAAAAATGCAAACTTTTTTTGAATTTAGGGGAAAATTGAAAACAAGAAATTTTGGGAATCTTGAACTTTTTTTTTTAAATCTCGAACATTTTTTGAAAAATAAAAATAAAATCTGAAAGAAAATAAAAAAGAAACAAAAACAAAAACGAAAAGATGGAAAAGAAACATAAAATGATAAAGAAAAACCCAAAAAAGTGGAAAACAAGAAATAAGAAAAGAAACAGAAAACCGGTGAAAAGAAACAAAAATTGGTTCAAGGAATCTTCTGGAAGGTTCCGAAAACCGGATGGGTAGTACTCACGCGATCTACTCAAATGTGCCGGCCCACTTGGGTCGGTCGGCCGCTCGCCTGTTCGTCGCTCTGGCAACTTGCTGCAACGAGCGGCAAATAGCAAACCTTTTGGTTCTACAGTACATATGGACGGTCCGGTTTTCGGTCATAGTTGTCAGAACACCGCCCAATTGACATACCCATGACAGCACTAGGAGACTTTGCCATTAACCTACCTGGGTTGGGATAGGGTCTTCGGGTCCGATGAATATAAAAACACTTCTCGGAGAGGTTTGCTGGAGTTCCTCGGATATTCGAGGTACATCACTTCTCGGACTAAAGCATGGTTACAATAGAGGAAGATGCCGAAAGGGATAAGTGAACCAGTTTGCAAGGACTTTGGATCCAAGGGTGAGCTCGGACATGAAATCAACATCTGAACATTAAGTTTGTTGAACTCGCCTACGAAGCCATCGAAGATGAAGCCACTCCAAGGAGTTGATCAATGTCCTCGGCTTGTAGAACACTTCACGGGATAATGTCCTGGACTAAGGGGTGCTAGGCAAGTCGGCCTGCCAGTCATGGGCCAGGTTGAGGACCCTTGGATAACCAAAGAATGGGCCATGTTTGCCATGACCCATGGCATACTCAAGATGGAATCCTCCGAAAACTTGGTGCATACTTCAAGGCATATTCAAATCATGGGCATGTTTATCCCACATGTAGCCCTAGGTACGTACCCCCGGTGTCTATATAAGACGAGGGGTTTTAGACCATAGGGCAAGATTCATACACACACGATCTCGAGGTAGACCATCATGTACTCTCTACTCCATCCAAAATCAATACAATGGAATAAAAGCGGTCTGTAGGGTTTACCTCTTCGGGAGGGAACCGGATCCCCTGGCGTACTGCACCCTGGCGTTGGGCCACTGACGTGTTGGCCCGGGTACACATGGCAGTGAGCCAATGGCACGTCAGAGGGGCTGGTTCCTTCGAGAGGGCCCGAACCTGGGTAAACATCGTATCCCTCTTTGTCCTATTACCATCAAGCTAAGATCACCGGCTCGGGACCCCATACCCGAGATCAGTCGGATTCGACTCCGACACCCACACCAAGAGGCATATCCGCAATGCCATACGAATACATTATACACATAAAAGGGCAAAGGGAACTCGGTCAATACATCAACGGAACGCAAATCTTGGAGCAAATCAACGACAGAGGATCCGTTTGCCGCTGGACCACGTGCCTTAAATCCTCTTCCAGCAAAATGTGATAATGCAAAGGCCTCGTCGACGAGGCAAACCTTTGGATCAATGACGGGGCAAAGAAGTTAGGGTCCTTTTTATTGCGAGAATAATTGTCATGCCGTATTTTGGGTGTATGTTATAACAAACTCTTCTCTCCTTATTTAATATATGAGGCAAATCTTTTGCCTTCGTTTAAAAAAATAATGCAAAGGCCTTGAACCAAACAGCATCTGTAGTCACATACTCACATCCACTTTTAAAAGCAAGTATAATAGGTCCGACTCAGCAGGCTATAAGCCGTTCCATGTCAGCGAAATCTCACGTGGATGAGAGAGAACGAAGGAGAGAGAGGACAGCGGGCGCTTCAGTTACAGCCCGGCTGTAGCGCCATACCCAAGAAAAAGTACTGCATGCAAGGGGCACTGCATCCTCCGCTCCAATCAGTTGCAGTTTTCTCTCTCCCATGCATGCAGCATTAATCACTACAGCCAATACTTACAGCCAGTTTATTATATGAGACTTTTTTTGTGAAGGCTATAAGTGACATGGCTTCCGTATAGAGCCGGCAGCGGGCTCAGCTATTAACCATGCTCTAAAATAGAAGCATCAGTTTTCTATTCTGGATGAACTGCTGACTAGTAGTACAACAAGCTTTGGATCTACTTGGGGTTTCCACTTAATAATAAACAATGTACAACTGCTAACATCAATGCTACCCATTTTAGACTCTGCATGCGTTTCAATATTTGAAAATGCATCCCCATTAATTTTGTTGTAGCAGTCACCATCTTCATTGATCTTTCTTGTAGTACGACTACCTACTCTTGGTGCTTTTACTTACCTTGGACTGGAAGCATGCATGCATCCCGACGTTATTTGACTTTAGGAGTTTGCATAATCCCAGATGAAACAACGCATTTACATAATTATATTTGTATATATATCCAAGCAACATAATCGCATGCACTACAAAATTTACAAAGTTTCCCTCTCTACGTTAAATCTACTGAGCGATTAATTTACGGGAGTGTTAAAATCTCTCTAACACCGGCAGCGAACGCTGAACCAAGGTAGGAGGAAGCGCTTTGTCACCTGTATTGTACATCTCGGAAGACGAGGACCTGCGTGGTGCCAATCCTGAACGCAAACTGCAAACGAGCCATGAGTGCACGTCTGGTTCCGGGGGTTTCTTGAGGTGGTTGCGGAGGTTGACTTGGTTGCGTAGAGGTGCCTCCACCGGCCAAGACCACATAGACGACACCCAGCCCGTTGAGAAAGCCCGTCGAGCGGAGTAGTATATGTATAGTATTTTTTTAATTTGAGAAAGCTAGCTTAACTAATGAATTGTCATCAGACCGTGCGTGTAGTCAAGCAAGCAAGTCTTTCCTCTGCGAAAATTAACGACCATGGTTTTTCGCGGGAAAAACAAACCCTCAACCGGTGCCTACCGCTCACCTGAGATGCAGTGAATCTGTTGTGTCCGTCCATTATTGCCTGCCCATGTAGTTAGCTGACACGATCGCGTGTGCTACTCAAACAAGTTTTCACACAGCTAGAAAAGCAAGCTGCGCAGAAAAAAGAAATTTCTAAGCACTGCCTCGCCTGCCGCGTAGATGACGCGTCGACACGGTAATCCTCCCCGCCACCGCCAACGGGCTCATGTCTCCCCTCTCCCTCAACGCGGCGGCGACTACGGCGACCATGGCGACGTAGGCTACGTTACGGTCGAGTGCGTCGAGCGCTTTGTGTAGTTAGTTGTTACTACTACTCCTACCGAATGCTGATGCCAGCAATTAACGCGAGCGCTGACCAGGCTAAATGGCAAATTGTGGTGTGTGTGAATGCTCCGGGGCACGAGGTAATTTGTCAGGTTAGCACCATCCAGGAAGGTTCCAGGGAATCTCCGGGCAGTACAGGGCCAACATAACAACCCCGATACGGCTCTGATCTGTGCATCTTCCTCTTTCGGCAAATTTGACAAATTTGACCTATAGACGAAATCAAATCACAGAATGAACTATCCGTGAAACTATTTCACGCGGCTGACCTTTTTATGTGACGCCCGACACGAAGGCGCCACACTACACTGTGCAACGCCTCACAGATAGGCGCTACACGGCCAGCGTCGCACCCGTGTGATCAAAAAATTACTAAGTCAGTGTGCAGCGCCTGAGAGCTAGGCGCCACACTATACAGTGTAGCACCTAGCTCCTAGGTGTTGCACTAGTGCAGTGCCTAGCTCCCAGGCGTTGCACTAGTGCAGCGCCTGAGAGCTAGGCGCCACGCTATACAGTGTAGCACCTAGCTCCTAGGTGTTGCACTAGTGCAGTGCCTAGCTCCCAGGCGTTGCACTAGTGCAGGTTTCACAGACAGTTCATTCTGTGATTTGATTTTGTCTATAGGTCAAATTTGTCAAATTTGCCTCCTCTTTCCCAATCGTTAGCGTGGCCACGGCGCCTTTTCTCCGATCTTCGTCCACCCGCCGCACGTCATGCCTTGCCTTCGCCCGCTACCCCGGTCGTCCCGTTGCATGCATGACCCTCCGCTGCTCCGGGTCCCACCTCTCCGTTGCCCACCGTGCGCCTGGTCGCCGACGACCCTCGACGCCCGCCGTGTCGTCCCGTTTAATGCCTTGCCTTCGCCGATCTTTGCCACCGGCCGCGTGCATGGCCTCGTTATTATCGTAACCACGATCACCGTCGTCGTTGACCATTCGTGTATGCATAGATTTCTCCTTTTTTTTATCTTGTCGTTATCTCGTAGTACTGCTGTAAAAAAAATCTCGTACTGCGTCACAATTCACAGGTGGGGCCACCATGTCATCGGCGAGAGCTATCATCAGAGGATAAGAAAAGGAGACCGTTTCTCGATGCGTTGCACCACATGGCAGCATCTAAGCGTACACATCAGGCGGCCGCCTCGTCAGTACTGTCTTAACTGCCGCCTTCGGACACGCAGAGCACCGGCCAAGAAATCTCTCCCGCACGCGGTCCCGTCTCGCCCTGCTGCACCGGTGCAACCTCGAGCTCCCCCACAAGACCCTCTACTTTTCCTGCGATCCAACCATACTACTACTACAGGTTGTGTGCTATACCGCGAGAGTACGTAGCGTGGCGGCTGCCGGCCCTCCAGCGCGGAACCAGCGGCGGCGGCGGTGGTGGCGAGCTCCGCAAGCGCGCGCGCGAGGGCCTTGGCCAGCACGCGGCGGCGGCGGCGAGCTCCGCACGCGCGGACGCGAGGGCCTCGGCCAGCACGCGGCGGCGGCGGCGAGCTCCGCACGCGCGGACGCGAGGGCCTCGGCCAGCACGCGGCGGCGGCGGCGAGCTCCACACGCGCGGACGCGAGGGCCTCGGCCAGCACGCGGCGGCGGTGGTGAGTTCCGCACGCGCGGGCGCGAGGGCCTCGGCCAGCACGCGGCGGCGGCGGCGGTGGCGAGCTCCGCACGCGCGGGCGCGAGGGCCTCGGCCAGCACGCGGCGGCGGCGGCGAGCTCCACACCCGCGGGCGCGAGGGCCTCGGCCAGCACGCGGCGGCGGCGGTGAGCTCCCCACGCGCGGGCGCGAGGGCCTCGGCCAGCACGCGGCGGCGGCGGAGGTGGCGAGCTCCGCACGCGCGGGCGCGAGGGCCTTGGCCAGCACGCGGCGGTGGCGAGCTCCACACGTGCGCGCGCGAGGGCGGCGGCGGCGGCGGTGTCGAGCTCCGCACGCGCGAGCGCGAGGGCCTCGGCCACTGCACGCACGCGGCGGCAGCACGCGGAGGCGCTACTCGCTAGGCCAGCACGCACGGAGGTTCTCGGCAAGCACGCAAAGGCGCTAGGCCAGCACGCACGGCTGCACGCACGCGGCGGCAGCACGCAGAGGCGCTAGGCCAGCACGCACGGCTGCACGTACGCGGCGGCAGCACGCACGGCCGGCCCATAGGGGCCGGACACTGTCGGGGTTGTCCGTCTAGACATTTAGGAATAGGGATCCGGATATAGATGCTCCAAGTCGATTTTCACAGTGAAACGGTTCTCTCCTAATTTCTTGCTTCTTTGTTTTTTGTGGATTGTTTACTTATCGCCTTTTGTATTCGATTCGATCTCACCTTCATCTCATGTTTTGTAAACAGATCCTCCTTGCCGTGCCATGGCACGGCCAGCGTCCCTCGACTGTGATTCTGACGACTATGACTCCGACTCCGGCTATGCTTCCGGTGACGAAACTCGGCCTAATAAGCGTCTTGTGTATGATTCTGATGGAGGACTCTACATTGATGATGATGATGATGACGACGACAACGATGACGACATCGACGACGAGGAGGATGAATAGAAAGCCACGTAACAGCTGGTAATGTTTTGATCTCTGATCATTCCTTCATTTTCTATAAGTTCGTGTTGGTACTCATCGCTATGATTATGAACATAATTTGCAGTTTCCTTCGTTCTTCTAAAAAAGTTCACATCGGTAGTCTGATCGCAATGAATATGAAGATAATTTG
Organism: Triticum aestivum; assembly: GCF_018294505.1. Classification (NCBI taxonomy): domain Eukaryota; kingdom Viridiplantae; phylum Streptophyta; class Magnoliopsida; order Poales; family Poaceae; genus Triticum; species Triticum aestivum. Next base: position 157,346,059 of record NC_057814.1, read on the forward strand.
CAGTTTCCTTCACTATGAAGATTAATCGATCTTAGTATTGAACTGAAAATTTTACATTATTCTAGTGTCGAGGAAAGCTGCGAGAGATTTGGTTAATTCCGTGTCTGTTCCTTTGAAAGTAAGGGGACTGGTGTGAACTGTGAATATTTTAGTGCAGTTTGTCCTTTCCGCTTATTTGTTCATCATCAGGAACCATTAGAGTTCTATATATCCAACTTCGTGAGTTTTTTTCGAATTAAGGAGCTTTCGCTCCTGATTTCATTTAATTGAAAAGGAATTACTCCTACCTAGTAGTGAGCTGAGGGTGATGTTTCACTTTATTAAAAAGGACGAGATCAACCACGGTCCATGGTACCTTTCTATATAAGGAAAGCGGAGTATCATGAATGGACTGATTAGATAGGGACATGCACAAGTCAGACTTCAAACAAAAGACCTGGTGTTTGGTCTGACCAAATTTGTCAAGTCGCTCGCTCATCGTTCTCGGTCTGGGCGGGCAGCTTCGTGGACCTCCTGAGATCTTGCGTCCCGTCACTTCGCCTATGCTTTCTTTTCATTGATATAATAAACCTGGTCTGTTAGGTTAGTATGAATGCCAGTTTTGTTTGGCCTGGGTGCTGTTTTGTCTTGCTTGCTTCTGCACATATTTTCTGTTTGGATTTTACTCGCAGCCACGCTTGTGCACTTGCAATTTAATTTGTGCCTTCTTGGCGGTTTCTAGCACGAAACTAGTACTAGTATTCATTATTAAACGACACCCATTTTGGTGCTTGCATGGAAGAAAAAAGGAATACTTTCGAAACTGTATTCTTGAAAATTCCTATGCTTCAGCTAGGTGGAAATTCCTCGAGCTTGTCTTCAATTCGCAAGGTTTTAATTTGCTGCTAGTGTATACTGTAAGCGCTGACCATGGTTCTTGTGTTGTGGCAGGGAGGCTGGCATGGCATGAAGAGGCCAGCAGAAGCAGTTACGGAGTGCAAGTCTAGCTAGTGGCAGAAATGTTGTTTTTGTAAATATGTTTGCTTGTGTGATGAGACCAAATGTAAATGTATTGATGTGATTGAACTAACTGTTAGCGTTTTACTACATAAGAAGGCACTGTCAGCATTTGATACCCCTCCTTTTTGCTCCAGCTCTTTGCTTAAATCGCTGAACTGTTTGCGTAAGCTATCCTGCAGCGCTTCGTCATTGATATTTCAGAGTTCACTGCTGAGTTGCATAATGTGGAAAGCAGAGATACATTGCAGACAAACAATAGAATGAAAATAGTAGTGACCTTGTTCATGTTCATTCATGCTTCCACATGGCTCTGGCAGCGACGACTCTGATGTGGATGTGCTTGCTCTCCGCATCGCACTGCGCTGATCGCAGCTAGATTGGGGCGACAACAGCGGAAGTAGCTCATGCTCGGACGCGCCGTCCCCCTTCGCCCGGCGTTACTGTGCGGGCGACGTTGTCGGGTCCTCCCATCCGGCACGCAGGGCTGAGGGCAGCTTCGCTTGCTCCGCTCCACTACAGGTACGTCGGCCCCTCCCTTCCTAGCCACCTTCGGAGGGCGTCCACGGGAACAGTTGGATGCTCATGGCCTCGACGGAGTTGGGCCAGTCTCGGATGCCCGAGTCGGAGGCGCGGGCCGCACAGCGCGAGCGACAACGGGCAAGGGAGAGGGCGGCGGCGGGCGAGGCGGCGGTGAGGTGACGTGCAAGCACGCGCTAGTTGATCCCAAGGAAGCACTCCTCGCATCCGTCCTCCACCAGTCCTTGACGATGGTGGAGTCGGATGTGCAGCGGCTCCGACACAAGAATGCCAAAGAGGGCCAAAGCAACACCATCGACTACAAGGGGAAGGGGCTGGCGATGAAATGGTGATTCCTCAACCTTTTTTCATTTTATTTAGTTTTCTCGTATGTTAAAGTACGGTCCAGCCGATGGAAATTGTTATTTTGGTTGTCCAATGATCCGTTTATCTATGAATTATGCTCAATTTAAGTAGGTTTGTTGCTTGTTCGTTGATCCACGTAGGTTAATTTCGTACTTAACATTTGTTGCATGGATATGAGGGACCAAATATGAGGTACATGGCTGCAAACGCAGCATAATGAGGGGTACCCCGTCAGTGCCCGCAGAAGCCGCGCGTCCGCGGGCGTTTTAGGGGCCGGATTTGGTGTTCGTGCCCCCTAGGAGGCTAGGACCAACGGCGCGGTCACTGCCCGCTCAATATCATGACCCAGGCGGGCTCCTCAAACCGGTCCTGTAAGTTAGGGCTGACCGGCACCCCTCATATCCAACCCATTCTGGGGCGTATATGGGGAGGCCGAGTCGCGCACGGGTACATCCGCCACGTCGGACCCAACAAACAGGACCCACCACATTGCATCAAATGCTCCTCCCCATTTTCCTCTCCTCCCTTCTCCCTCGACCACGCTCATCATCCCCTAGCTCCCCCGCCATACCGACCCCTCAGCACCGCCACAAAACTCATACCAGCCAGTCTCGCCGCCACAGACACTATCCCCGGTCCGGACACCGTCATTTTACGTTGAGCTAATCTCAAACTGCAACTTGCCCTCTATGTGTTCGACACGACCAGTTTTTTGTATTTGTTTTGTAGGCAAAATGATGGATTCGAAGGGTTCGCCAGATGAGGAGTGTGGAAACCCGAAGCTTGATGAATTAATTCAAAAGGAGTTATTCGATTCGTCGGTGTTGAATATATGATTTGTGCATGTATATTGTATACCTCGGCCCACCTCCTAGTCATTGCATAGTTGAGGTTGTGGCCCACCTTGTACCCATATATTCGTGCGTTATGCACCGATCAATACATCGAGTCGCATTGCCAAAACTCTTGTTTCCAACATGGCATCATACCTCTGATCCTAAACCCTAACCTTCTGCCGCCGTCGCGATCCCCATCGCCGCCGCTGTCACACCACGCTGCCCCTGCCGCCACGTCTCCATGTCACCGCCCTGCCGCCCGTGTCCAGCTAACGCCCACTCTACTCGCTTCTGCACTTCCCTCCCTAACCTTAACCGCGCCGCCGCCCTAGCAGCGCCGCCCCTCGCCGCGCCGCCTCTTCCTTGCCGCACCGCCTTCCCTGCGCCGCGCCGCACCACCTCCCCTCCTAGACCCATGGCATCCCCTGGTTCCTCCGGCACCACCCGCACCAACCGCACCAACCCGTTCGTCGGCCTTGACCCCGTCATCATCCGCGATCTCAACATCCTCCGTTGGTTCCCGTCGTTCTCGATCATCTCACCTCCACCTACTATGCCTGGAAGACGTACTTCTCCCTCGTGTTCTGTGAGTACAATCTCCGGGATCACATTGATGGCTCCGTGGATTCGCGGCTCATGGAGGACGATGAGGATTGGATGACTATCGACGCCACTCTCATCCGTTGGTTCTACACCACCATCTCGAAGGACCTCTTCCACACGGTGGTCTCTGCCGAGGATGACGCTCACGCCCTCTGGACCAAGCTCAATGGCCTCTTCACCGACAACGCGCTCCAGCACAAGGTTTTCTTGCACGACGAGTTTTTGGGTGTCAGCAGCACGACTCGTCCATTGACGATTATTGCATGCGCCTCAAGAAGCTTGTTGACGAGCTCCGTGACCTCGGTGAGAAGGTCTCCAACGAGCTTCTTCTCAGCACACTCGTCGCTGGCCTGAACGACGACTTCGAGAACGCCGCCTCCAACATCCCCCTCATCACCGACCCGACTTTCCCCAAGGTCGTGGCGTACCTGAAGCTGGAGGAGAGGAGGATGCGGATGTCGCACACGCGAGCCACTCACACGGCCCTCACCGCCGGTACCCGCGGTGGTGCCCCGCCCACCGCCTCGGCCCCTCAACCGTGGCCTGGACCGGGCCCCTTCCAGGCGCCGCCGCCGCCCGGGTTCCCCTACCCGCAGCAGCAGCCGGCTCCGCAGCCGCGACCCGCCGAGCGGCGCGGCGGCCTCAAGCAACAGCAGCAGCAGTCGGTCGCCCAGGGCGGGGCGCCGCGCCGGCCGCAGTAGCAGCTCCCGCCGGCGCCCTGGCAGGCCGGCCAGAACCCATGGACGGGGGTCGTTCACGCGTACTCCATCCCCGTCCCACGCGCCCCCGTCCCCAGCTTCTTCGACGCCAGTCCGGCCTCTCATCAGGCGCTTCACGCGGCTCCTCAGCCGTACACGCCCTTGCTGCCCTATGGCCCCTCCGCGACCTATGGGCCGCCTTTGGTCGGTGGGTACCCACCGCTCCTCGCGGCGGCGCCACCACAGCGGCAGCCGTTGGCTCCGGCACTCCCACCGGCGCCTTGGGACCCCGCGCTCCTAGCGGCCCCCCACACCGCCCCCACCGTGCAGCAGTACACTGGTGGTGGCACTACAAGAAATATGTCAACTTGTGACCTTCTGTCAGTGACCCTGGAAGAATTAGTCATAAATCTACGACCATTTGAGACCAATTGGCCAAAAGCTGTTCGGGGGGCTCCAAACCCTAAACTATAACGACCATTTTGGTCAGAAAGGTCGTAATTTCCTTACACGAAATGGTCATGAAGCAGACATCACGGGTCCGCTGCCTTATTTCTAGCTGGTCAAAGCTTTTGACACCCAACCATTTGGTCAATTATGAACTAAATATGTCCTAGTATTTTATAAAATTGATTTGGTCCAATTTTGCAACAAATATATGGTAGGTCCTTCATAAAAAAAACTCATTTCGGGCACTCAAAAAATGGAAAATGAATTTTCCGTGCAAAGAAAATGAAAACTCCCTTAGGCAACATTGTTTGGAATTTCAAGATGCACCCTTGTGCACAATATGAGATCATTTGAACAAACTATGCCATGAATGTGGCCATAAGGTTGATCATTTGGCTTGAAAGCCATGAATCTTCACGCATGATAGCTCATTTCTGAGAACACTTTTGAAAAATAATTGTTGTATTACAAGTTTATTATTTTTCCTGGAAACTTGGTCACATATAATGACACAATGCGAAGGTTTTACAAATTTTTTATTTTTTTGAATTTTTTAAGCATGTTTCAAAATGCAGTCAAAACGGCGGGCTTGACCGTCCTAGCTAGTAGTTGAATCTTGGAAAACTTTTGATGTTTCTCTTATTAAATATATGTTTATGTACCTAGAAAAGATTTTTGGAAAAAATAAAGAGCAAACTATGAGGCAGGTGCAGTTAAATTTGACCTCCTTCCTCCATAATCGGCAGAAATTTGTCTTTTTCACCAGAGGTGGATCAAAACTTTTGACACCCAACCATTTGGTCAATTGTGAACTAAATATGTCCTAGTATTTTTAAAAATTGATTTGGTCCAATTTTGCAACAAATATATGGTAGGTCCTTCACAAAAAAACTCATTTAGGGAACTCAAAAAATGGAAAATGAATTTTCTGTGCAAAGAAAGTGAAAACTCCCTTAGGAAACATTGTTTGGAATTCCAAGATGCACCCTTGTGCACAATATGAGATCATTTGAACAAACTATGCCATGAATGTGGCCATAAGGTTGATCATTTGGCTTGAAAGCCATGAATCTTCACGCATGATAGCTCATTTCTGAGAGCAGTTTTCTAAAATAATTGCCGTATTACAAGTTTATTATTTTTCCTGGAAACTTGGTCACATATAATGACACAATGCGAAGGCTTTCCATTTTTTTTGTTTTTTGTTGAATTTTTTAAGCCCATTTCAAAATGCGGTCAAAACGGAGGGCTTGATCGTTCCTAGCCAGTGGTTGAATCTTGGAAGACTTTTGATGTTTATTTGATTAAATATATATACTTATGTACCAATAAATGATTTTTGGAAAAAATAAAGAGCAAACTATGAGGCAGCTGCAGTTCAGATTTGACCCGCTTCCAACTAAATCGGCGGAATTTTTCTTTTTCACCAGAGGTGGATCAAAGCTTTTGACACCCAACCATTTGGTCAATTCTGAACTAAATATGTCATAGTATTTTAGAAAATTGATTTCGTCTAATTTTGCAACAAATATATGGTAGGTCCTTCACAAAAAAACTCATTTCGGGCACTCAAAAAATGGAAAATGAATTTTCCGTGCAAAGAAAATGAAAACTCCCTTAGGCAACATTGTTTGGAATTTCAAGATGCACCCTTGTGCACAATATGAGATCATTTGAACAAACTGTGCCATGAATGTGGCCATAAGGTTGATCATTTGGCTTGAAAGCCATGAATCTTCACGCATGATAGCTCATTTCTGAGAACACTTTTTTAAAATAATTGTCGTATTACAAGTTTATTATTTTTCCTGGAAACTTGGTCACATATAATGACACAATGTGAAGGTTTTCCATTTTTTTATTTTTTTTTGAATTTTTTAAGCCCGTTTCAAAATGCAGTCAAAACGGCGGGCTTGACCGTTCCTAGATAGTGGTTGAATCTTGGAGAACTTTTGATGTTTCTGTGGTTAAATATATATTTATGTACCTATAAATGATTTTTGGAAAAAATAAAGAGCAAACTATCAGGCAGCTGCAGTTCAAATTTGACCCGCTTCCTCCTGAATCGGCGGAAATTTCTCTTTTTCACCAGAGGTGGATCAAAGCTTTTGACACCCAACCATTTGGTCAATTGTGAACTAAATATGTCCTAGTATTTTAGAAAATTTATTTGGTCCAATTTTGCAACAAATATATGGTAGGTCCTTCACAAAAAAAATCATTTCGGGCACTCAAAAAATGGAAAATGAATTTTCCGTGCAAAGAAAGTGAAAACTCCCTTAGGCAACATTGTTTGGAATTCCAAGATGCACCCTTGTGCACAATATGAGAACATTTGAACAAAATATGCCATGAATGTGGCCATAAGGTTCATCATTTGGCTTGAAAGCCATGAATCTTCACGCATGCTAGCTCATTTCTGAGAACACTTTTCTAAAATAATTGTCGTATTAAAAGTTTATTATTTTTCCTGGAAACTTGGTCAAATATAATGACACAATGTGAGGGCTTTCCAATTTATTGATTTTTTTTGAATTTTTCAGGCCCGTTTAAAAATGTGGTCAAAACGGCGGGCTTGACCGTTCCTAGCTAGTGGTTGAATCTTGGAAAACTTTTGATGTTTCTCTGATTAAATATATAGTTATTTACCTAGAATTAAACTTTGGAAAAAATAAAGAGCAAAATATGAGGCACCTGCAGTTCAAATTTGACCCGCTTCCTCCTAAATCGGCGAAAATTTGTCTTTTTCACCAGAGGTGGATTTTGACACCCAACCATCTGGTCAATTTTGAACTAAATATGTCCTACTATTTTAGAAAATTGATTTGGTCCAATTTTGCAACAAATATATGGTAGGTCCTTCACAAAAAAACTCATTTCAGGCACTCAAAAAATGGAAAATGAATTTTCCGAGCAAAGAAAATGAAAATTCCCTTAGGCAACATTGTTTGGAATTCCTTGATGCACCCTTGTGCACAATACGAGATCATTTGAACAAACTATGCCATGAATGTGGCCATAAGGTTGATCATTTGGCTTGAAAGCCATGAATCTTCACGCGTGATAGCTCACTTCTGAGAACACTTTTCTAAAATAATTGCCGTATTACAAGTTTATTATTTTTCTTGGAAGCTTGTTCACATATAATGGCACAATGCGGAGGCTTTCCTATTTTTATTTGTTGAATTTTTTAAGCCCGTTTCAAAATGCGGTCAAAATGACGGGCTTGACCGTTCCTAGCTAGTGGTTGAATCTTGGAAAACTTTTGATGTTTCTTTAATTAAATATATACTTATGTACCTATAAATGATTTTTGGAAAAATTAAAGAGCACACTATGAGGCAGCTACAGTTCAAATTTGACCCTCTTCCAACTGAATCGGCGGAAATTTGTCTTTTTTCACCAGAGGCGGATCAAAACTTTTGACACTCAACCATTTGGTAAATTGTGAATTAAATATGTCCTAGTATTTTAGAAAATTGATTTGGTCCAATTTTGCAACAAATATATGGCATGTCCTTCACAAAAAAAACTCATTTCGGGCACTCAAAAATGGAAAATGAATTTTCCGTGCAAAGAAAATGAAAACTCCCTTAGGCAACATTGTTTGGAATTCCAAGATGCACCCTTTTGCACAATATGAGATCATTTGAACAAACTATGCCATGAATGTGGCCATAAGGTTGATCATTTGGCTTGAAAGCCATGAATCTTCACGCATGATAGCTCATTTCTGAGAACACTTTTTAAAAATAATTGCCGTTTTACAAGTTTATTATTTTTCTTGGAAACTTGGTCACACAAAATGACGCAATGCGAAGGTTTTACAGTTTTTTTGATTTTTTTTTTGAATTTTTTAAGCTCGTTTCAAAATGCGGTCAAAACGGCGGGCTTGACCGTTCCTGGCTAGTGGTTGAATCTTGAAACACTTTTGATGTTTCTCTGATTAAATATATACTTATGTACCTAGAAATGATTTTTGGAGAAAAACAGAGCAAACTATGAGGCAGCTGGAGTTCAAATTTGAACCGCTTCCTCCTAAATCGGCGGAAAAATTTGTCTTTTTCACCAGAGGTGGATCAAAGCTTTTGACACCCAACCATTTGGTCAATTGTGAACTAAATATGTCCTAGTATTTTATAAAATTGATTTGGTCCAATTTTGCAACAAATATATGGTAGGTCCTTCACAAAAAAAACTCATTTCGGGCACTCAAAATATGGAAAATCAATTTTCCGTGCAAAGAAAATGAAAACTCCCTTAGGCAACATTGTTTGGAATTTCAAGATGCACCCTTCTGCACAATATGAGATCATTTGAACAAACTATGCCATGAATGTGGCCATAAGGTTGATCATTTGGCTTGAAAGCCATGAATCTTCATGCATGATAGCTCATTTCTGAGAACACTTTTTAAAAATAATCGCCGTATTACAAGTTTATTATTTTTCCTGGAAACTTGGTCACATATAATGACACAATGCGAAGGTTTTCCAATTTGTTTAATATTTTTGAATTTTTTAAGCATCTTTCAAAATGCAATCAAAACGGCCGGCTTGACCGTTCCTAGCTAGTGGTTAAATCTTGGAAAACTTTTGATGTTTCTATTATTAAATATATACTTATGTACCTACAAAAGATTTTTGGAAAAAATAAAGAGCAAACTATGAGGCAGCTGCAGTTCAAATTTGACCTCCTTCCTCCATAATCGACGGAAATTTGTCTTTTTCACGAGAGGTGGATCAAAACTTTTGACACCCAACCATTTGGTCAATTGTTAACTAAATATGTCCTAGTATTTTAAAAAATTGATTTGGTCCAATTTTGCAACAAATATATGGTAGGTACTTCACAAAAAAAAACTCATTTCGGGCACTCAAAAAATGTAAAATGAATTTTCCGTGCAAGGAAAATGAAAACTCCCTTAGGCAACATTGTTTGGAATTCCAAGATGCACCCTTGTGCAAAATATGAGATCATTTGAACAAACTATGCCATGAATGTGGCCATAAGGTTGATCATTTGGCTTGAAAGCCATGAATCTTCACGCATGATAGCTCATTTCTGAGAACACTTTTTAAAAATAATTGCCTTTTTAGAAGTTTATTGTTTTTCTTGGAAACTTGGTCACACAAAATGACACAATGCGAAGGTTTTCCTGTTTTTTTGAATTTTTTTTGAATTTTTTAAGCTCGTTTCAAAATGCGGTCAAAATGGCGGGCTTGACCGTTCCTAGCTAGTGGTTGAATCTTGAAACACTTTTGATGTTTCACTTATTAAATATATACTTATGTACCTAGAAATGATTTTTGGAGAAAAAAAAGAGCAAACTATGAGGCAGCTGCAGTTCAAATTTGACCTGCTTCCTCCTAAATCGGCGGAAATTTTCTTTTTCACCAGAGGTGGATCAAAGCTTTTGACACCCAACCATTTGGGCAATTGTGAACTAAATATGTCCTAGTATTTTATAAAATTGATTTGGTCCAATTTTGCAACAAATATATGGTAGGTCCTTCACAAAAAAACTCATTTCGGGCACTCAAAATATGGAAAATCAATTTTCCGTGTAAAGAAAATGAAAACTCCCTTAGGCAACATTGTTTGGAATTTCAAGATGCACCCTTGTGCACAATATGAGATCATTTTAACAAATTATGCCATGAATGTGGCCATAAGGTTGATCACTTGGCTTGAAAGCCATGAATCTTCATGCATGATAGCTCATTTCTGAGAACACTTTTTTAAAATAATTACGGTATTACAATTTTAATATTTTTCCTCGAAACTTGGTCACATATAATGACACAATGCAAAGGTTTTCCAATTTTTTTAATTTTTTAAGCATGTTTCAAAATGCAGTCAAAACGGCGGGCTTGACCGTTCCTAGCTAGTGGTTTAATCTTGGAAAACTTTTGATGTTTCTCTTATTAAATATATATTTATGTACCTATAAAAGATTTTTGGAAAAAATAAAGAGCGAACTATGAGGCAGCTGCAGTTCAAATTTGACCTCCTTCCTCCATAATCGGAGGAAATTTGTCTTTTTCATGAGAGCTGGATCAAAACTTTTGACACCCAACCATTTGGTGAATTGTGAACTAAATATGTCCTAGTATTTTAAAAAATTGATTTGGTCCAATTTTGCAACAAATATATGGTAGGTTGTTCACAAAAAAACTCATTTCGGGCACTCAAAATATGGAAAATCAATTTTCCGTGCAAGGAAAATGAAAACTCCCTTTGGCAACATCGTTTGGAATTCCAAGATGCACCCTTGTGCACAATATGAGATCGTTTGAACAAACTATGCCATGAATGTGGCCATAAGGTTGATCATTTGGCTTGAAAGCCATGAATCTTCACGCATGATAGCTCATTTCTGAGAGCACTTTTTTAAATTAATTGTCGTATTACAACTTTATTATTTTTCCTGGAAACTTGGTCACATATAATGACACAATGCGAAGGCTTTCCAATTTTTTGAATTTTTTTGAATTTTTTAAGCCCATTTCAAAATGCGGTCAAAACGGCGGGCTTGACCGTTCCTAGCCAGTGGTTGAATCTAGGAAAACTTTTGATGTTTATTTGATTAAATATATACTTATGTACCTATAAATGATTTTTGGAAAAAATAAAGAGCAAACTATGAGGCAGCTGCAGTTCAAATTTGACCCGCTTCCTCCTGAATCGGCGGAAATTTGTCTTTTTCACCAGAGGTGGATCAAAGCTTTTGACACCCAACCATTTCGTCAATTGTGAACTAAATATGTCATAGTATTTTAGAAAATTGATTTGGTCCAATTTTGCAACAATTATATGGTAGGTCCTTCACAAAAAAACTCATTTCGGGCACTCAAAAAATGGAAAATGAATTTTCCGTGCAAAGAAAATGAAAACTCCCTTAGGCAACATTGTTTGGAATTCCAAGATGCACCCTTGTGCACAATATGAGATCATTTGAACAAACTATGCCATGAATGTGGCCATAAGGTTGATCATTTGGCTTGAAAGCCATGAATCTTCACGCATGATAGCTCATTTCTGAGAACACCTTTTTAAAATAATTACCGTATTACAAGTTTATTATTTTCCTGGAAACTTGGTCACGTATAATTACATAATGCGAAGGTTTTCCAATTTTTTTTATTTTTATTTTATTTTTTAAGCCTGTTTCAAAATGCAGTCAAAACGGCGGGCTTGACCGTTCCTAGCTAGTGGTTGAATCTTGGAAAACTTTTGATGTTTCTGTGATTAAATATATATTTATGTACCTATAAATGATTTTTGGAAAAAATAAAGAGCAAACTATGAGGCAGCTGTAGTTCAAATTTGACCCGCTTCCTCTTGAATCGGCGGAAATTTGTCTTTTTCACCAGAGGCGGATCAAAGCTTTTGACACCCAACCATTTGGTCAATTATGAACTAAATATGTCCTAGTATTTTATAAAATTGATTTGGTCCAATTTTGCAACAATTATATGGTAGGTCCTTCACAAAAAAACTCATTTCGGGCACTCAAAAAATGGAAAATGAATTTTCCGTGCAAAGAAAATGAAAAATCCCTTAGGCAACATTGTTTGGAATTCTAAGATGCACCCTTGTGCACAATATGAGATCATTTGAACAAACTATGCCATGAATGTGGCCATAAGGTTGATCATTTGGCTTGAAAGCCAAGAATCTTCATGCATGATAGCTCATTTCTGATAACACTTTTTTAATATAATTGCCGTATTACAAGTTTATTATTTTTCCTGGAAACTTGGTCACATATAATGACACAATGCGAAGGTTTTACATTTTTTTATTTTTTTTGAATTTTTTAAGCCCGTTTCAAAATGCAGTCAAAACGGCAGGCTTGATCGTTCCTAGCTAGTGGTTGAATCTTGGAGAACTTTTGATGTTTCTGTGATTAAATATATATTTATGTACCTATAAATGATTTTTGGAAAAAATAAAGAGCAAACTATGAGGCAGCTGCAGTTCAAATTTGACCCGCTTCCTCTTGAATCGGCGGAAATTTGTCTTTTTCACCAGAGGTGGATTTTGACACCGAACCATGTGGTCAATTGTGTACTAAATATGTCCTACTATTTTAGAAAATTGATTTGGTCCAATTTTGCAACAAATATATGGTAGGGCCTTCACAAAAAAAACTCATTTCAGGCACTCAAAAATTGGAAAATGAATTTTCCGAGCAAAGAAAATGAAAACTCCCTTAGGCAACATTGTTTGGAATTCCTAGATGCACCCTTGTGCACAATACGAGATCATTTGAACAAACTATGCCATGAATGTGGCCATAAGGTTGATCATTTGGCTTGAAAGCCATGAATCTTCACGCATGATAGCTCACTTCTGAGAACACTTTTCTAAAATAATTGCCGTATTACAAGTTTATTATTTTTCTTGGAAGCTTGTTCACATATAATGGCACAATGCGGAGGCTTTCCTATTTTTATTTTTTGAATTTTTAAGCCCGTTTCAAAATGCGGCCAAAATGACGGGCTTGACCGTTCCTAGCTAGTGGTTGAATCTTGGAAAAATTTTGATGTTTCTTTAATTAAATATATACTTATGTACCTATAAATGATTTTTGGAAAAATTAAAGAGCAAACTATGAGGCAGCTACAGTTCAAATTTGACGCTCTTCCAACTAAGTCGGCGGAAATTTGTCTTTTTTCACCAGAGGCGGATCAAAACTTTTGACACTCAACCATTTGGTAAATTGTGAATTAAATATGTCCTATTATTTTAGAAAATTGATTTGGTCCAATTTTGCAACAAATATATGGCATGTCCTTCACAAAAAAACTCATTTCGGGCACTCAAAAATGGAAAATGAATTTTCCGTGCAAAGAAAATGAAAACTCCGTTAGGCAACATTTTTTGGAATTCCAAGATGCACCCTTTTGCACAATATGAGATCATTTGAACAAACTATGCCATGAATGTGGCCATAAGGTTGATCATTTGGCTTGAAAGCCATGAATCTTCACGCATGATAGCTCATTTCTGAGAACACTTTTTAAAAATAATTGCCGGTTTACAAGTTTATTATTTTTCTTGGAAACTTCGTCACACAAAATGACGCAATGCGAAGGTTTTCCAGTTTTTTTAATTTTTTTTAATTTTTTAAGCTCGTTTCAAAATGCGGTCAAAACGGCGGGCTTGACCGTTCCTAGCTAGTGGTTGAATCTTGAAACACTTTTGATGTTTCTCTGATTAAATATATACTTATGTACCTAGAAATGATTTTTGGAGAAAAAACAGAGCAAACTATGAGGCAGCTGCAGTTCAAATTTGACACGCTTCCTCCTAAATCGGCGGAATTTTTTTGTCTTTTTCACAAGAGGTGGATCAAAGCTTTTGACACCCAACCATTTGGTCAATTGTGAACTAAATATGTCCTAGTATTTTATAAAATTGATTTGGTCCAATTTTGCAACAAATATATGGTAGGTCCTTCACAAAAAAACTCATTTCGGGCACTCAAGATATGGAAAATCAATTTTCCGTGCAAAGAAAATGAAAACTCCCTTAGGCAACATTGTTTGGAATTTCAAGATGCACCCTTGTGCACAATATGAGATCATTTGAACAAACTATGCCATGAATGTGGCCATAAGGTTGATCATTTGGCTTGAAAGCCATGAATCTTCACGCCTGATAGCTCATTTCTGAGAACACTTTTTAAAAATAATTGCCGTATTACAGGTTTATTATTTTTCCTGGAAACTTGGTCACATATAATGACACAATGCGAAGGTTTTCCAATTTGTTTAATTTTTTTGAATTTTTTAAGCATCTTTCAAAATGCAGTCAAAACGGCGGGCTTGACCGTTCCTAGCTAGTGGTTGAATCTGGGAAAACTTTTGATGTTTCTCTTATTAAATATATACTTATGTAGCTAGAAAATATTTTTGGAAAGAATAAAGAGCAAACTATGAGGCAGCTGCAGTTCAAATTTGACCTCCTTCTTCCATAATCGGCGGAAATTTGTCTTTTTCACGAGAGGTGGATCAAAACTTTTGACACCCAACCATTTGGTCAATTGTTAACTAAATATGTCCAGGTATTTTAAAAAAATTGATTTTGTCCAATTTTGCAACAAATATATGGTAGGTCCTTCACAAAAAAACTCATTTCGGGCACTCAAAAAATGGAAAATAAATTTTCCGTGCAAAGAAAATGAAAACTCCCTTAGGCAACATTGTTTGGAATTCCAAGATGCACCCTTGTGCAAAATATAAGATCATTTGAACAAACTATGCCATGAATGTGGCCATAAGGTTGATCATTTGGCTTGAAAGCCATGAATCTTCACGCATGATAGCTCATTTCTGAGAACACTTTTTAAAAATAATTTCCGTTTTACAAGTTTATTATTTTTCTTGGAAACTTGGTCACACAAAATGACGCAATGCGAAGGTTTTCCAGTTTTTTTGAATTTTTTTTGAATTTTTTAAGCTCGTTTCAAAATGCGGTCAAAATGGCGGGCTTGACCGTTCCTAGCTTGTGGTTGAATCTTGAAACACTTTTGATGTTTCACTGATTAAATATATACTTATGTACCTAGAAATGATTTTTGGAGAAAAAAAAGAGCAAACTATGAGGCAGCTGCAGTTCAAATTTGACCCGCTTCCTCCTAAATCGACAGAAATTTGTCTTTTTCACCAGAGGTGGATCAAAGCTTTTCACACCCAACCATTTGGTAAATTGTGAACTAAATATGTCCTAGTATTTAATAAATTGATTTGGTCCAATTTTGCAACAAATATATGCTAGGTCCTTCACAAAAAAAAACTCATTTCGGGCACTCAAAATATGGAAAATCAATTTTCCGTGCAAAGAAAATGAAAACTCCCTTAGGCAACATTGTTTTGAATTTCTAGATGCACCCTTGTGCACAATATGAGATCGTTTGAACAAACTATGCCATGAATGTGGCCATAAGGTTGATCATTTGGCTTGAAAGCCATGAATCTTCACGCATGATAGCTCATTTCTGAGAGCACTTTTTTAAATTAATTGCCGTATTACAACTTTATTATTTTTCCTGGAAACTTGGTTACATATAATGACACAATGCGAAGGCTTTCCAATTTTTTCATTTTTTTTGAATTTTTTAAGCCCATTTCAAAATGTGGTCAAAACGGCGGGCTTGACCGTTCCTAGCCAGTGGTTGAATCTAGGAAGACTTTTGATGTTTATTTGATAAATATATACTTATGTACATATAAATTATTTTTGGAAAAAATAAAGAGCAAACTATGAGGCAGCTGCAGTTCAAATTTGACCCGCTTCCTCCTGAATCGGCGGAAATTTGTCTTTTTCACCAGAGGTGGATCAAAGCTTTTGACACCCAACCATTTCGTCAATTGTGAACTAAATATGTCATAGTATTTTAGAAAATTGATTTGGTCCAATTTTGCAACAATTATATGGTAGGTCCTTCACAAAAAAAACTCAATTCGCGCACTCAAAAAATGGAAAATGAATTTTCCGTGCAAAGAAAATGAAAACTCCCTTAGGCAACATTGTTTGGAATTCCAAGATGCACCCTTGTGCACAATATGAGATCATTTGAACAAACTATGCCATGAATGTGGCCATAAGGTTGATCATTTGGCTTGAAAGCCATGAATCTTCACGCATGATAGCTCATTTCTGAGAACACCTTTTTAAAATAATTACCGTATTACAAGTTTATTATTTTTCCTGGAAACTTGGTCACGTATAATGACATAATGCGAAGGTTTCCAATTTTTTTTATTTTTTTGAATTATTTAAGCCCGTTTCAAAATGCAGTCAAAACGGCGGGCTTGACCGTTCCTAGCTAGTGGTTGAATCTTGGAAAACTTTTGATGTTTCTGTGATTAAATATATATTTATGTACCTATAAATAGTTTTTGGAAAAATTAAAGAGCAAACTATGAGGCAGCTGCAGTTCAAATTTGACCCGCTTCCTACTAAATCGGCGGAAATTTGTCTTTTTCACCAGAGGTGGATCAAAGCTTTTGACACCCAACCATTTGGTCAATTATGAACTAAATATGTCCTAGTAATTTAGAAAATTGATTTGGTCCAATTTTGCAACAAATATATGGTAGGTCCTTCACACAAAAAAACTCATTTCAAGCACTCAAAAAATGGAAAATGGATTTTCCGTGCAAAGAAAATGAAAACTCCCTTAGGCAACATTGTTTGGAATTCCAAGATGCACCCTTGTGCACAGTATGACAACATTTTAACAAAATATGCCATGAATTTGGCCATAAGGTTCATCATTTGGCTTGAAAGCCATGAATCTTCACGCATGTTAGCTCATTTCTAAGATCACTTTTCTAAAATAATTGTCGTATTAAAATTTATTATTTTTCCTGGAAACTTGGTCAAATATAATGACACAATGCGAGGGCTTTCCAATTTTTTTGATTTTTTTTGAACTTTTCAAGCCCGTTTAAAAATGCTGTCAAAACGGCGGGCTTGACCGTTCCTAGCTAGTGGTTGAATCTTGGAAAACTTTTGATGTTTCTCTGATTAAATATATACTTATGTACCTAGAAATAATTTTTGGAAAAAATAAAGAGCAAAATATGAGGCAGTTGCAGTTCAAATTTGACCCGCATCCTCCTAAATTGGCGGAAATTTGTCTTTTTCACCAGAGGTGGATCAAAGCTTTTGACACCCAACCATTTGGTCAATTGTGAACTAAATATGTCCTAGTATTTTAGAAAATTGATTTGGTCCAATTTTGCAACGAATATATGGTTGGTCCTTCACAAAAAAACTCATTTCGGGCACTCAATAAATGGAAAATTAATTTTCCGTGCAAAGAAAATGAAAACACCCTTAGGCAACATTGTTTGGAATTCCAAGATGCACCCTTGTGCACAATATGAGATCATTTGAACAAACTATGCCATGAATGTGGCCATAAGGTTGATCATTTGGCTTGAAAGCCATGAATCTTCACGCATGATAACTCATTTCTGAGAACACTTTTTAAAAATAATTGCCGTATTACAAGTTTATTATTTTTCCTGGAAACTTGGTCACATATAAAGACACAATGCGAAGGTTTCCCAAATTTTTAATTTTTTAAGCCCGTTTTAAAATGCAGTCAAAATGGCGGGCTTGACCGTTCCTTGCTAGTGGTTTAATCTTGGAAAACTTTTGATTTCTCTTATTAAATATATACTATGTACCTAGAAATGATTTTTGGAAAAAATAAAGAGCAAACTATGAGGCAGCTGCAGTTCAAATTTGACCCGTTTCCTCCTAAATCGGCGGAAATTTGTCTTTTTAGCAGAGGTGGATCAAAGCTTTTGACACCCAACCATTTGGTCAATTGTGAACTAAATATGTCCTAGTATTTTAGAAATTGATTTGGTCCAATTTTGCAACAAATATATGGTAGGTCCTTCACAAAAAAAACTCATTTCAGGTACTGAAAAAATGGAAAATGAATTTTCCGAGCAAAGAAAATGAAAACTCCCTTAGGCAACATTGTTTGGAATTCCTAGATGCACCCTTGTGCACAATATGAGATCATTTGAACAAACTATGCCATGAATGTGGCCATAAGGTTGATCATTTGGCTTGAATGAAGGAAATATGCCCTAGAGGCAATAGTAAAGTTATTTTTTATTTGATTATTCTCATGATAAATGTTTATTATTCATGCTAGAATTGTATTAACCTGAAACATAATACATGTGTGAATACATAGACAAACATAGTGTCACTAGTATGCCTTTACTTGACTAGCTCGTTGATCAAAGATGGTTATGTTTCCTAGCCATAGACATGAGTTGTCATTTGATTAACGGGATCACATCATTAGGAGAATGATGTGACTGACTTGACCCATTCCGTTAGCTTAGCACACGATCGTTTAGTATTCTGCTATTGCTTTCTTCATGACTTATACATGTTCCTATGACTATGAGATTATGCAACTCCCGTTTATCGGAGGAACACTTTGTGTGCTACCAAACGTCACAACGTAACTGGGTGATTATAAAGGTGCTCTACAGGTGTCTCCAAAGGTACTTGTTGGGTTGGCGTATTTCGAGATTAGGATTTGTCACTCCGATTGTCGGAGAGGTATCTCTGGGCCCACTCGGTAATGCACATCACTATAAGCCTTGCAAGCATTGCAACTAATGAGTTAGTTGTGGAATGATGTATTACAGAACGAGTAAAGAGACTTGCCGGTAACGAGATTGAACTAGGTATTAAGATACCGACGATCGAATCTCGGGCAAGTAACATACCGATGACAAAGGGAACAACGTATGTTGTTATGCGGTTCGACCGATAAAGATCTTCGTAGAATATGTAGGAGCCAATATGGGCATCCAGGTCCCGTTATTGGTTATTGACCAGAGAAGTGTATCGGTCATGTCTACATAGTTCTCGAACCCGTAGGGTCCGCACGCTTAACGTTCCTTGACGATATAGTATTTATGAGTTATGTATGTTGGTAACCGAATATTGTTCCGAGTTCCGGATAAGATCATGGACATGACAAGGAACTCCGGAATGGTCCGGGGATAAAGATTGATATATGGGATAATAGTGTTTGGACTCCGGAAGGGTTCTGGAATTCACCGGAAGGTGTTCGAGATGTTTCCCGAAATGTTTGGGTACGAGAACACTTTATTTGGGCCAAAGGGGAAAGCCCACAAGGTTTTTGGAAAGCGCAAAAGGAAGTTTTGCGGAGTCCAGGGGCCAGACGCTGGGAACCCTGGCGTCTGGCCCTGGAGTCCGAGAAGGACTCTTGCCTTTCGGGTGAAACCGACTTTGTGGAGGCTTTTACTCCAAGTTTCGACCCCAAGGCTCAACATATAAATAGAGGGGTAGGGCTAGCACCCAAGACACATCAAGAAACACCAAGCCGTGTGCCGGCAACCCCGTCTCCTCTAGTTTATCCTCCGTCATAGTTTTCGTAGTGCTTAGGCGGAGCCCTGTGAAGATTGTTCTTCACCAACACCGTCACCACGATGTCGTGCTGCCGGAAGTCATCTACTACTTCGCCCCTCTTGCTGGATCGAGAAGGCGAGGACATCACCGAGCAGAACGTGTGCAGAACTCGGAGGTGCCGTGCTTTCGGTACTTGGATCGGTCGGATTGTTAAGACGTACGACTACATCAACCGCGTTGATATAACGCTTCCGCTTTCGGTCTACGAGGGTACGTAGACAACACTCTCCCCTCTCGTTGCTATGCATCACCATGATCCTGTGTGTGCGTAGGAAAATTTTGAAATTACTACGTTCCCCTTCAGTGGCATCCGAGCCAGGTTTTATGCGTAGATGTTATATGCACGAGTAGAACACAAGTGAGTTGTGGGCGATATAAGTCATACTTCTTACTATCATGTCATACTTTGGTTCGGCGGTATTGTTGGATGAAGCGTCCCGGACCAACATTACGCGTACGCTTACACGAGACTGGTTTTACCGCCGTGCTATGCACACAGGTGACTAGCGGGTGTTAGTTTCTCCAACTTTAGTTGAACCGAGTGTGGCTACGCCCGGTCCTTGAGAAGGTTAAAACAACACTAACTTGACAAACTATCATTGTGGTTTTGATGCGTAGGTAAGAACGGTTCTTGCTCAGCCCGTAGCAGCCACGTAAAACTTGCAACAACAAAGTAGAGGACGTCTAACTTATTTTTGCAGGGCATGTTGTGATGTGATATGGTCAAGACATGATACTATATTTTATTGTATGAGATGATCATGTTTTGTAACCGAGTTATCGGCAACTGGCAGGAGCCATATGGTTGTCGCTTTATTGTATGCAATGCAAACGCCCTGTAATGCTTTACTTTATCACTAAGCGGTAGCGATAGTCGTGGAAGCATAAGTTGGTGAGACGACAATGATGATACGATGGAGATCAAGGTGTCGCGCCGGTGACGATGGTGTTCATGACGGTGCTTCGGAGATGGAGATCACAAGCACAAGATGATGATGGCCATATCATATCACTTATATTGATTGCATGTGATGTTTATCTTTTATGCATCTTATCTTGCTTTGATTGACGGTAGCATTATAAGATGATCTCTCACTAAATTATCAAGGTATAAGTTTTCCCCCTGAGTATGCACCGTTGCAAAAGTTCTTCATGCTGAGACACCACGTGATGATCGGGTGTGATAGGCTCTACGTTCAAATACAACGGGTGCAAAACAGTTGCACGCGCGCAATACTCAGGTTAAACTTGACGAGCCTAGCATATAACAGCTATGGCCTCGGAACACTGAGACCGAAAGGTCGAGCGTGAATCATATAGTAGATATGATCAACATAGCGATGTTCACCATTGAAACTACTCCATCTCACGTGATGATCGGACATGGTTTAGTTGATTTGGATCACGTGATCACTTAGATGATTAGAGGGATGTCTATCTAAGTGGGAGTTCTTAAGTAATATGATTAATTGAACTTTACTTTATCATGAACTTAGTCCTGGTAGTATTAGCATATCTATGTTGTAGATCAATAGCTCACGTTTAGCTCCCCTGTTTTATTTTTGATATGTTCCTAGAGAAAACTAAGTTGAAAGATGTTAGTCGCAATGATGCGGATTGGATCCGTGATATGAGGATTATCCTCATTGCTACACAGAAGAATTATGTCCTTGATGCACCGCTAGGTGATAGACCTATTGCAGGAGCAGATGCAGACGTTATGAACGTTTGACAAAGCTCGGTATGATAACTACTTGATAGTTTAGTGCACCATGCTTTACGGCTTAGAACCGGGACTTCAAAAATGTTTTGAACGCCACGGAGCATATAATATGTTCCAAGAGTTGAAATTGGTATTTCATACTCATGCCCGTGTCGAGAGGTATGAGACCTCTGACAGTACTTTGCCTACAAGATGGAGGAGAATTGCTCAGCTAGTGAGCATGTGCTCAGAATGTCTGAGTACTACAATCACTTGAATCACGTGGGAGTTAATCTTCCATATAAGATAGTGATTGACAGAATTCTCTAGTCACTGTCACCAAGTTACTAGAACTTCGTGATGAACTATAATATGCAAGGGATAACGGAAACGATTCCCAAGCTCTTCGTGATGCTGAAATCCACGAAGGTAGAAATCAAGAAAGAGCATCAAGTGTTGATGGTTAACAAGACCACTAGTTTCAAGAAAAGGGCAAAGGGATAGAAGGGGAACTTCAAGAAGAATGGCAAGCAAGTGGCTGCTCAAGTGAAGAAGCCCAAGTCTGGACCTAAGCCTGAGACTAAGTGCTTCTACAAAGGGACTGGTCACTGGAAGCGGAACTGCCCCAAGTATTTGGCGAATAAGAAGGATGGCAAAGTGAACAAGGGTATATTGGATATACAGGTTATTGATGTGTACCTTACTAGTGTTTATAGTAGCCCCTGGGTATTTGATACTTGTCCGGTTGCTAAAAATTAGTAACTCGAAACAGGAGTTACAAAATAAATAGAGACTAGTTGAGGGTGAAGTGATGATGTGTGTTGGAAGTGGTTCCAAGAATGATATGATCATCATCGCACACTCCCTATACTTTCGGGATTAGTGTTGAACCAAAATAAATGATATTTGGTGTTTGCGTTGAGCATGAATATGATTTGATCATGTTTATTGCAATACGATTATTCATTTAAGTTAGAGAATAATTGTTATTCTGTTAAATGAATAAAACCTTCTATGGTTATACACCCAATGAAAATGGTTTGTTGGATCTCAATCGTAGTGATACACATATTCATAATATTGAAGTCAAAAGATGCAAAGTTAATAATGATAGTGCAACTTATTTGTGGCACTGCCGTTTAGGTCATATTGGTGTAAAGCGCATGAAGAAAATCCATGCTGATGGGCTTTTGGAATCACTTGATTATGAATCAATTGATGCTTGCGAACCATGCCTCATGGGCAAAGATGACTAAAACTCCGTTCTCCAAAACAATGGAGCGAGCAACTGACTTATTGGAAATAATACATATTGATGTATGCAATCTGATGAGTGTTGAGGCTCACGGCGGGTATCATTATTTTCTGACCTTCACAGATGATTTGAGCAGATATAGGAATATCTACTTGATGAAACATAAATCTGAAACAGTTGAAAAGTTCAAAGAATTTCAGAGTGAAGTGGAGAATCATTGTAACAAGAAAATAAAGTTTTTTCTACGATTTGATCATGGAGATGAATATTTGAGTTACAAGTTTGGCCTTCAATTAAAACAATGTGGAATAGTTTCACAAACTCATGCCACCTGGAACACCACAGCATAATGGTGTGTCCGAACGTCATAACCGTACTTTATTGGATATAGTGCAATCTATGATGTCTCTTACTGATTTACCGCTATCGTTTTGGGGTTATGCTCTAGAGACAGCTGCATTCACGTTAAATAGGGTACCATCTAAATCCGTTGAGACGACTCCTTATGAACTATGGTTTGGCAAGAAACCAAATTTGTCGTTTCTTAAAGTTTGGGGTTGCGATGCTTATGTGAAAAGTTTCATCCTGATAAGCTCAAACCCGAATCGGAGAAATGTGTCTTCATAGGATACCCAAAGGAGACAGTTGGGTATACCTTCTATCACAGATCCGAAGGCAAGACATTCATTGCTAAGAATGGATCCTTTCTAGAGAAGGAGTTTCTCTCGAAAGAAGTGAGTGGGAGGAAAGTAGAACTTGATGAGGTAACTGTACCTGCTCCCTTATTGGAAAGTAGTTCATCACAGAAATCTGTTCCTGTGACTCCTACACCAATTAATGAGGAAGCTAATGATGATGATCATGTAACTTCAGATCAAGTTACTACCAAACCTCGTAGGTCAACCAGAGTAAGATCCGCACCAGAGTGGTACGGTAATCATGTTCTGGAGGTTATGTTACTAGACCATGATGAACCTACGAACTATGAAGAAGCGATGGTGAGCCCAGATTCCGCAAAATGGCTTGAGGCCATGAAATCTGAGATGGGATCCATGTATGAAAACAAAGTGTGGACTTTGGTTGACTTGCCCGATGATTGGCAAGCCATTGAGAATAAATGGATTTTCAAGAAGAAGACTGACGCTGACGGTAATGTTACTGTCTACAAAGCTCGACTTGTTGCGAAAGGTTTTCGACAAGTTCAAGGGATTCTACGATGAGACTTTCTCACCTATAGCGATGCTTAAGTCTGTCCGAATCATGTTAGCAATTGCCGCATTTATGATTATGAAATTTGGCAGATGGATGTCAAAACTGCATTCCTGAATGAATTTCTGGAAGAAGAGTTGTATATGACGCAGCCGGAAGGTTTTGTCGATCCAAAGGGAGCTAACAAAGTGTGCAAGCTCCAGCGATCCATCTATGGACTGGTGCAAGCATCTCGGAGTTGGAATATACGCTTTGATGAGTTGATCAAAGCAGATAGTTTTATACAGACTTGCGGTGAAGCCTGTATTTACAAGAAAGTGAGTGGGAGCACTACAGCATTTCTGATAAGTATATGTGAATGACATATTGTTGATCGAAAATAATGTAGAATTTTCTGGAAAGCATAAAGGAGTATTTGAAAGGAGTTTTTCAAAGAAAGACCTCGGTGAAGCTGCTTATATATTGAGCATCAAGATCTATAGAGATAAATCAAGACGCTTGATATTTTTTTTTCAATGAGTACATACCTTGACAAGATTTTGAAGTAGTTCAAAATGGAACAGTCAAAGAAAGAGTTCTTGCCTGTGTTACAAGGTGTGAAATTGAGTAAGACTCAAAGCCTGACCACGGCAGAAGATAGAAAGAGAATGAAAGTCATTCCCTATGCCTCGGCCATAGGTTCTATAAAGTATGTCATGCTGTGTACCAGATCTATTGTATACCCTACACCGTGTTTAGCAAGGGAGTACAATAGTGATCTAGGAGTAGATCACTAGAAAGCGGTCAAAATTATCCTTAGTGGAATAAGGATATGTTTCTCGATTATGGAGGTGACAAAAGGTTCGTCGTAAAGGGTTACGTCGCTGCAAGTTTTGACACTCATCCAGATGACTCTAAGTCTCAGTCTGGATACATATTGAAAGTGGGAGCAATTAGCTAGAGTAGCTCCGTGCAGAGCATTGTTGACATAGAAATTTGCAAAATACATACGGATCTGAATGTGGCAGACCCGTTGACTAAACTTCTCTCACAAGCAAAACATGATCACACCTTAGTACTCTTTGGGTGTTAATCACATAGCGATGTGAACTAGATTATTGGCTCTAGTAAAACCCTTTGGGTGTTGGTCACATGACGATGTGAACTATGGGTGTTAATCACATGGTGATGTGAACTATTGGTGTTAAATCACATGGCGATGTGAACTAGATTATTGACAGTAGTGCAAGTGGGAGACTGAAGGAAATATGCCCTAGAGGCAATAATAAAGTTATTATTTATTTCCTTATTCTCATGATAAATGTTTATTATTCATGCTAGAATTGTATTAACCGGAAACATAATACATGTGTGAATACATAGACAAACATAGTGTCACTAGTATGCCTCTACTTGACTAGCTCGTTGATCAAAGATGGTTATGTTTCCTAGCCATAGACATGAGCTGTCATTTGATTAACGGGATCACATCATTAGGAGAATGATGTGATTGACTTGACCCATTCCGTTAGCTTAGCACACGATCGTTTAATATTCTGCTATTTCTTTCTTCATGACTTATACATGTTCCTATGACTATGAGATTATGCAACTCCCGTTGACCGGAGGAACACTTTGTGTGCTACCAAACATCACAACGTAACTGGGTGATTATAAAGGTGCTCTACAGGTGTCTCCAAAGGTACTTGTTGGGTTGGCGTATTTCGAGATTAGGATTTGTCACTCCAATTGTCGGAGAGGTATCTCTGGGCCCACTCAGTAATACACATCACTATAAGCCTTGCAAGCATTGCAACTAATGAGTTAGTTGCGGAATGATGTATTACAGAACGAGTAAAGAGACTTGCCGGTAACGAGATTGAACTAGGTATTAAGATACCGACGATCGAATCTCGGGCAAGTAACATACCGATGACAAAGGGAACAACGTATGTTGTTATGCGGTTCGACCGATAAAGATCTTCGTAGAATATGTAGGAGCCAATATGGGCATCCAGGTTCCGCTATTGGTTATTGACCAGAGAAGTGTCTCGGTCATGTCTACATAGTTCTCGAACCCGTAGGGCCCGCACGCTTAACGCTCGTTGATGATATAGAATTTATGAGTTATGTATGTTGGTAACCGAATATTGTTCGGAGTTCCGGATAAGATCACGGACATGATGAGGAACTCCTGAATGGTCCAGAGATAAAGATTGATATATGGGATAATAGTGTTTGGACTCCGGAAGGGTTCCGGAATTCACCGGAAGGGGTTCCGGATGTTTCCCGAAATGTTTGGGTACGAGAACACTTTATTTGGGCCAAAGGGGAAAGCCCACAAGGTTTTTGGAAAGCGCAAAAGGAAGTTTTGCAGAGTCCAGGGGCCAGATGCCAGGGTCCAGACGCCGGGAACCCTGGCGTCTGGCCCTGGAGTCCGAGAAGGACTCTTGCCTTTCGGGTGAAACCGACTTTGTGGAGGCTTTTACTCCAAGTTTCGACCCCAAGGCTCAACATATAAATAGAGGGGTAGGGCTAGCACCCAAGACACATCAAGAAACTTCAAGGCTTTTACAAGTTTATTATTTTTCTTGGAAACTTGGTCACATATAATGACACAATGCGAAGGTTTTCCAATTTTTTGAATTTTTTTTTGAATTTTTTAAGCCCGTTTCAAAATGCGGTCAAAACGACGGGCTTGACCGTTCTTAGCTAGTGGTTGAATCTTGGAAAACTTTTGATGTTTCTCTGATTAAATATATACTTATGTACTTAGAAATGATTTTTGGGAAAAATAAAGAGACAACTATGAGGCAACTGCAGTTCAAATTTGACCCGCTTCCTCCTGAATCGGCGAAAATTTGTCTTTTTCACCAGAGGTGGATCAAAACTTTTGACACCCAACCATTTGGTCAATTGTGAACTAAATATGTCCTAGTATTTTAGAAAATTGATTTGGTCCAATTTTTGCAACAAATATATGGTAGGTCCTTCACAAAAAAACTCATTTCGGGCACTCAAAAAATGGAAAATGAATTTTCCGTGCAAAGAAAATGAAAACTCCCTTAGGCATCATTGTTAGGAATTCCAAGATGCACCCTTTTGCACAATATGATATCATTTCAACAAACTATGCCATGAACGTGGCCATAAGATTGATCATTTGGCTTGAAAGCCATTGATCTCCACACATGATAGCTCGTTTCTGAGAACATTTTTTTAAAATAATTAGCGTATTACAAGTTTATTATTTTTTCTGGAAACTTGGTCACATATAATGACACAATGCGAAGGTTTTCCAATTTTTTGATGTTTTTTGAATTTTCTAAGCCCGTTTCAAAATGCGGTCAAAACGGCGAGCTTGACCGTTCCTAGCTTGTGGTTGAATCTTGGAAAACTTTTGATGTTTCTCTGATTAAATATATACTTATGTACCTAGAAATGATTTTTGAAAAAAATAAGGAGCAAACTATGAGGCAACTGCAGTTCAAATTTGACCCGCTTCCTCCTGAATCGGCGAAAATTTGTCTTTTTCACCAAAGGTGGATCAAAGCTTTTGACGCCCAACCATTTGGTCAATTTTGAATTAAATATGTCCTAGTATTTTAGAAACTTGATTTGGTCTAATTTTGCAATAAATATATGGTAGGTCCTTCACAAAAAAAACTCATTTCGGGCACTAAAAAAATGGAAAATGAATTTTTCGTGCAAAGAAAATGAAAACTCCCTTAGGCAATATTGTTTAGAATTCCAAGATGCACCCTTGTGCACAATATGAGATCTTTTGAACAAACTATGCGAAAATGTGGCCATAAGGTTGATCATTTGGCTTGAAAGCCATGAATCTTTACGCATGATAGCTCATTTCTGAGAACACTTTTTAAAAATAATTGCCGTATTACAAGTTTATTACTTTTCCTGGAAACTTGGTCACATATAATGACACAATGCGAAGGTTTTCTAATTTTTTGATTGTTTTGAAGTTTTTAAGAACGTTTCAAAATACGGTCAAAACGGCGGGCTTGACCGTTTCTAGCTAGTGGTTGAATCTTGGAAAACTTTTGATGTTTCTCTGAATAAATATATACTTATGTACCTAGAAATGATTTTTGAAAAAAATAAAGAGCAAACTATGAGGCAGCTGCAGTTCAGATTTGACCCGCTTCCAACTAAATCGGCGGAATTTTTCTTTTTCACCAGAGGTGGATCAAAGCTTTTGACACCCAACCATTTGGTCAATTGTGAACTAAATATGTCCTAGTATTTTATAAAATTGATTTGGTTCAATTTTGCAACAAATATATGGTAGGTCCTTCACAAAAAAAACTCATTTCGGGCACTCAAAAAATGGAAAATGAATTTTCCATGCAAAAAAATGAAAACTCCCTTAGGCAACATTGTTTGGAATTCCAAGATGCACCCTTGTGCACAATATGCGATCATTTAAACAAACTATGCCATGAATTAGCCATAAGATTGATCATTTGGCTTGAAAGTCATTGATCTCCACATGATAGCTCGTTTCTGAGAACACATTTTAAGACATTTACCGTAGATAAAGTTTATTATTTTTCCTCTGAACTAGGTCAGATATAATGCCCCAATGCGAAAGTTTTTTCTGTTTTTTGAATTTCTTTCAAAATGTTGTCAAAACGGCGGGTATGACTACGGGTCTTCGATCACCGGGAAGGTGACGACGACGAACTCCTTGCTCGCGACCACCTCCTCGATGCCCTGCTCTTCTACGTGCCGAGATCCTTGCTGGCGGCCTTGCCGGATAAAAATCCAGAGCTTCTTTATTCAGTATTGCCGCCCCCACCCCCGCCCCCGAAGTCGAGACGTCGAATGATCCAAAAACCTATTTAAGCTACTAGGACCCTAAAACCTAAAGCTAAAACGATCCACACATGCGGGATCCGACGACCCTCCTCACCGCCGACGGACGGCGCCAAAAGAGTCGGTTCTCTTAGCCAAAGAGATCTGCATTTTATTTTTAGCCGATTACGACCTACTTAGATGGTCATGGACGTCGCACACATGTACTCTGTTTTGATTGGTTCACAGGCATGTCACGGGATCATGATCCACCCGGATCCAACGGCAGCGCTCCCTCCTCACCTTCTTACCCCCACCTAGCCCAACAACCCACAGATCACAGCCCGCACTCCTCCCTCGTCCCCCGCGAACCCTAGCGCTCCCCTCCCCTCCCACCTCCCCTCCCCTAGCCGCCACCCACTCCTCCCCTCGCTCTCCTCCCTCCCCTCCAGCAAGATCCAGTGCGCTCCAAGATCCCCATGCTCTGCCCCTCCCTCCCTCCCCTTCGGTGCGTGGCCTCCCTCTCCTCGATCCAGATCGACAGGTCCACCACCTACACTTTCGGCGACCCCAATCCAGCGACAGAGACGGCTGCTCCCGCGCCGACCTTCTTCCTCGCCCCAGATGCCGCTGCTCATCTCCTCTCCGGTCAGTGCGGAGGAGCCACCGCTGTCGAGGTGGCCCATCTCTTCCTCCCATGGCCATGGCCATGACGAGCCTGCAAGATGTGCTGCAGCAGGTTAGACCCCTGACCTTCTTCTTCTTCTTCTACCTACCTCTGGTGGGGAAGATATTGATTTCCCAGCCTGCCTGATGGCCCGCTCCCCTCGCCCCCGCGCAGATCTTCGAGTACAATGGCTCCCCCGTGGTGGAGATGGTGGGGAAGAACTGCTTCGCCATCGCCAGTGACTACCACCTCGGTGTGCAGCTGCAGACCATCGCCACCGACTTCCAACGGGCCTTCAAGATCCACGGCAAGCTCTACATCAGCCTCTCCGGCCTCACCACCGACGCCCAGACATTGTGAGCCGCCCCGCCCGCCCCCTTTTGCCTCTGGTTGATGTTGGTTTCCCTTGACTGACATGTGATGTGGTTCCCTGCCATGGATGAGCTACAGCCGGATTAGCTAGGGTCAATTTCTGTTGCTGATAATGCATATTGATCCACATGTTCTTATTTCTGTACACATGGGCAGCTTACACCTAACTGACTGACTGATTGTTGATGTGTTCGAGCTGATTTGCGTTGTTGGTGGTCATCTAGCTACTGATTTGCTGCTGCAAGTTAGAATGCCTACTGTTCTGTGTTGTAGAAGACTACTAAATTATCTAGTTTGCATCCCTTTGATGTCATGTATGCTACTGATTTGTTGCAGGTAATTAGAATGTTGTAGGTTCAGTACCAACGTGGCATAATCCATTGGAATAAATTAGATGGGAATATATGGTAGGTTTAGTATAAACGTGGCTTAATCCATTGGAATTTTTGTTTTTAATGGGACAATCAGAATGTTGTAGGTTTAGTACATGATGCCATGGAAGGTTGTTCATGTTCTGTCCTCCCTCTTCTGATCTGCCGGATACTAGAGTTCATGTCTGTACATAGCTCACTGCTCACTGCGGCTCTGAAGCACAAATAGTCAATTACACGATGCACATAATCATGCCAGAGTGGCAGGCAACTACAAATACATCTTCTTTTGTCAACTGCAACATATACCCAGCTATAAAGAAACCACTTGAAGAAAATATTTAAGAGAGCCAGGCAGTTCGTGTAGATTTTCTTGCATTTGTGCATAGCTATTGATCATGAATGTTGCAATGCAAGTTATTAAAAGAATGATGATACCTCTTAATGCCTTGTCTTTTCAGAAACTAGCTATCTAGTCAAGCATTTCTTTTTAAGTTTGATACTATTGGTATTGTTGGAGATATATAGTGGAAAACAACATCCATAGTGGTATAGATTGTTCCAGTCCATGATATGCTTATTATTGAATTAGCTCGTCCTAAAGAATGTTCCGCCTAAGCTTTGCTTAGTGGCTGGTTCCATATCCTGAAAATTGCAATGCAGGTGAAAAGATTAAATACCTCGTCATGCTTGCAATGGTTTACGCTGAATTGTTTTTTTGTAATCTATCTTGCTATACTAGTTCCAAGTTCTTGACTAGCACCTCTAAGATAACTCACTTGTGGTTAATTAGTGGCTCTATCGTTTGTGTTTGTGCATTCTCTTTTCCTGGGCATCATTCATGGTTGTCTAGTAGTCAACATACTTCTGGTTCCATTTAGTATATGCTGGAAGCAGCAGCTTAAGTTTAATGGAGTTGTTGTTACTCAGTGCCTACTTCGTTAGAGTGTGCATCATCTCCTTGTTGTTTATATCATAAATACCTTCACTATTCTTGTTCTGAACCTCTGATCCTGATACTGATTGTATTTGTCTTGATCGAATTACAGGCAACATGGTGACTCTAGTGCAGGTAGCGCTTGCCATCCTCTTTGAGGCCGTGTGTTTAGGTGATTCCTCGGGTAGCCATGACACTACACTGGCTGATTAGTACACATCGGCATGTTTGTAATATTTAAAGGGATTTCCCTTATAGGAATAATGCTCATGGTATATTTATATGTCCTGCAGCGCATGCTCTTTTTCTGTCTGTACGGAATCTTGATATGGTGTTTTGGCAGCTGAGATATTAGATTGCACTTTGGTATGTGATTTACTCATGTTGGTACTGCTTGTTAAGTGATTATCTTTATGCCCTTGCTACCTGTAGGATGGTCAATACATGATTTCCCTGTAACTTGTCTTTTCTGAAACAGTTTGCTTGGTCCTTCATATCTGACTATGTAATGTAGAAGCTCTACTTTATCCTAATAGCTGCTTGTAGCATTGTGATACTATTTGTGTGATGCTAAATCTGTTGCTATATTCTCAAGTGTTGTTTACCATTTACATTCTTTTTACATTTGCTATATTCACAAATAGTAGTAGTGTCTGGTCTAGATAAGCAAACAAGTAGTAGTGTCTGGTCTAGATAAGTAAACAAGGGATGATCTATGCAGTTGTTGATATGAATTGTTTGTTTCTGGGAGGTGTAGGGCGAGCTGCAGCGGGACAACCTGGAGTGGAAGAACTTCGAGGACAAGATCATTGAGAACCTGGAGAAGATCAGCGACTACCTCATCCTCGTCTGCATGGTTGGCTCCTTTGGCAGACCCCTCTTTGGCTTCGACCAACTTACTTTTGTCGCTGGCTAGCAGCATTTCCAGGTACAGTTGTGTCCTGCTCTCTTCTCCACCGTTTAGTGTTTGTTGGAGTGTGCATGGTGGCATCCTAAGCTCGCACTGTAAAATATGCTTTGCCTTCCCGAGCTGGCACTATAAATTTTTCTTTGTCTTGTTGATAATGCCATATGTCTTATGGAATCAGATTACATTTCTGTTTTTTATGGTAATATAAAAAATATTTGTGCTGTCGAAATTTTCACAGTGCGTGCATTTCATTTCTCTAGTTTGATTGTTTCCCTTGTATTCATTATGCTTCTAATGGCTTATCCTTCCATTTTTGTTGTGGCATCTTTATTTTCACAGGTGTTGTGTGTTCTGGAAGATGGAAGAGGAAGAAAACTTATTTTTGTTGAACTAAATTTTCTGTATTCTGTTTTGTTGTACGTATCATTTGATAGTTTTGTATAGGAACAAGTGATACTATCTTGTAGGGCTTTATGGCTTGTAATGTAAACATATTTAGTGCTGAAATATGAAATTATTTGCAAAATTTGTCGGAAAGGAGGATCATTTGTACAAATATGTGAATGGGCTGGCTGAAAAGAGTACTGGACCAACTCCAGGATTGAATTATTATTTCAATGTATAAAAAGGCTGAATGTAAACTAGAAATGGGCTGCACAAAATTGTACCTATATTCTCGAAAGGCCAAACGTGCATAAAAATTGACGGGCTGACCAATTGGGCTTGGCCCATGTAGCTGACAAAAATTAACAGAAATAAATATACTAAATGGGCTGAATTGTTGGGCTCGGCCCATATAGACATCGAAATGGACCGGGCTGAATCTTATCATCGACCTTCTCAATTGGTCGCAATTTTGCCATGTCAGATTGCCACGTCGGATCCGACATGGCCTGGACGGACAGCCAGCAACCAAAATAGAAGGTCATAGAATCCATGACCTTTTGTTTTGGTCGTGGCCTTCCACGACCTTCTCACAAAGAAGGTCGTTAATTTCAGTTTACGACTGTCAGCTTTTGACCATCTGTTTTTGGTCAAAAAAGGTCGCAAATGAAAAACAATGACCTTTCAGTGACCAATAGTGATGGTCGCAAGTTGAGATATTTCTTGTAGTGTGGCGACTGGTACATGGACACCGGAGCCACGGCTCACATGGCCGCCAACCCCGATAACCTTCTTGCCGCTCACCCTGTTCACACCGCTGCTCGCATTACCATGGGCGACGGTTCCTCCATGCCCATTACTCATGTCGGTCATGCTGCTTTTCCATCTAACTTCATGCCATTAGATCTTTCCAATGTACTTGTCTCTCCTGACATCATTAAAAATCTTGTTTCCATTCGTTCTCTTACACGTGAAAATCCCATCACCGTTGAATTTGACATGTTTGGCTTTTCTATTAAGGATGCCCGTACCCGGATGGTGCTCCACCGATATGACAGCCCCGACGAGCTCTACCCGGTCCACTCATCCACCTCCTCCGTCGCTGCACCCATGGCGCTTTCCACCGGAGTGGACCTTTGGCATGCTCGTCTAGGACATCCCAACACCGCCACCCTTCGTCATATTCTTCGGAGTTTTTCCTTCATGTGTAATAAGATTGACGATCACACTTGGCATGCTTGTCGCCTCGGCAAACATGTTCGTCTTCCTTTTAGTACTTCATCCCATGTTGCATCATACCCATTTGAGTTAATTTATAGTGATGTTTGGACCTCTCCTGTTGCAAGTAACATGGGCTATCTTTATTATCTTGTTATTTCTGATGATTTTTCGCACTATGTGTGGACCTTCCCGTTGCGGCGAAAGTCGGATGTTGTTGCCACTCTCACCGCTTTCTACTCTTATGTCTCCATGCAGTTTGGGCGTCCCATCCATGCGTTGCAAACAGACAACGGGAAGGAGTTTCATAATCTTGCCATCCGCAACCTTCTCGCCACACACGGCACGATTTTTCGTCTCACTTGCTCGTACACTTCGCAACAGAATGGCTGCGCTGAGCGCGTGCTTCGCACTCTTAATGACTACGTCCGCACGCTTCTCTTTCACGCCAATGTGCCACCACATTTTTGGCCCGACGCGCTTGCCACTGCATCCTACTCATCAACTTTCATCCCTGTCGCACTCGCGGGAATTTTGCACCTCATCACCTTTTGTTCGGCACGCCACCCTCCTATGCTGAGCTACGCATCTTCGGTTGCTTGTGCTACCCTGCATCTTTCTCGGCTACCCCCCAACACCAAAGGCTACCACTGCTATGATCCTATCTCACATCGAGTGATCACTTCCTGACACGTTTACTTTGATGAGATGGTCTTTCCGTTTCAGCAGGCATCTTCGGCTGTTGCGGCCTTGCCCGAGCTTGGTGACGGCCGCCCGTGTGCTTCTCTTGGGCCGCCTCCCAGCTTTGAGGGCGCCCCCGCGCCATGGGTCGATTTCCTCCCCGTTTGGCTGCCTCAGGGGCCGTCCCCCCTCAAGTCGTCTTCCCTGACCGTGACGCCCTCGGCGTCCCCGGCACCCGCCACGCCCTCGGCGTCCCTGACGCCCGCGACGCCTCCGGCGTCCCCTGCGGCCTCAGAGGCGGCAGGCTCTTCGTCATCATCACCCGTCGCCGCCCCGGATCCGCTGCCCCGCCCGATGACTTGCTCTCGGGCTGGCACTCTCTGCCCGAGCACGTGGTATTGTAAGTGGATCTAGTGCCACCCCTAGTTGGTTTTGGAGTATTGACGACAAACTTGGTTCAGGGACTAATGTGTTTGTGAGAATTGCAGGATAACACAGGTAGTAGTCCCTTATTGATTCGGTTTACCTACCAGAGATGACCCCTAAAAATGTGTGAAGACATTGAAGACAATGGTGGTCTATGAAGATAAGCTTATGACATGAGAAGACATCACGTGAAGACTATGGAGTACAAAGACATAGTTGTTTTGTAGTTTCCTTTTCTTCTTTGATTGAGTCATAGGAACCACCGTACTGTTAAGTGGGGTCCAAGTGAACAAAGTCAGAGTGACTGATGTGATGCTCAACCAAATCCTATGTCTTCGAGCGAAGACAATGAGAGCAAATCTTATCCAGAGCTGGATGAGTCAGCTTTACTTGTAGCCCAAATCAAGCTGCCGCGTGTGTTTGAAATCTGACCGTTGGACACGTGTCAGTTCCTTAGTGACCCAGGGTCATTTCGAACAAATCAGGTCGGGTTGCCTCCTGGCTATAAATAGCCCACCCCCTACACCATAAATTGGCGGCTGCTCAGAGCTAGTGCACGGCTTTTGTCGTTTGAGAGCAACCCACCTCCGAAGAATTTGAGAGAGAGATCCTTGCGAGGACAAAGCCCAAAACACCCAGAGCCAAAGAGTGTTAGGCATCACTGAAGTCTTTCTGTCCGCGTGATCTGAAGACTTATTACACTTGAGGACTGTGAATCCTCCAGCCAGTTAGGCGTCACGTTCTGAGAATCCAAGAGCCATTGTGGATTGCCAGTGAACGAAGTCTGTGAAGGTTTGGAAGTCTACCTTGAAGACTTACCAGAGTGATTGGGCGAGGACTGTGTGTTCTTAGCTCAAGGGGAGTAAGTTGAAGACGCGGTCTTCTGAGTTGAATCTCAGCCTCCCTAACCAGACGTATAGCTGTCACAGCAACTGGAACTGGTCTACCAAATCCTTCTCCTCTCCAAGCTACTGGTTCTATCCTTCCCATCTCTTTACTTTACAGTTTGTCATCGTGAAGTCATTGCCTGCTTGTATGATCTGATTGGCTTCATTGTGTGAAGATTGTTTGCTGTTTGGCTTCATACTATCTTCCATCCTAATCCATACTACCTAGCTGCTAATAGTCTTCGTGCCTCTACATCATTGCTTACTTGACTATGGCTTGTCTAGTGTAGTCTACCTTTCATTGCATATCAATAGGTTCATTACTACTGTTTGTCTTCAAATCCCACGTGTTTTGAAGACTTTCATAAAAATCGCCTATTCACCCCCCTCTAGTCGATAACTAGCACTTTCAATTGGTATCAGAGCAAGGTGCTCCCTTGTTCTGTGTGATTCGGTTTAACCACCTGGAGTTTTAGCTATGTCAACTGCAGGGATAATCAAGGTCTCCGTTGCGTGCCCTATCTTCGATGGCACTGATTACCACTACTGGAAGAATAAGATGTGTATGCATCTTGAAGCCATTGACGTCGACCTCTGGTATGTCGTTAAGAACGGCGTTCCCAAGGTCGGTGAAGGTGTCACCGCTGCTGATGTCAAGAGGTTCATTCAACTGGACCCGATAGGCAAGAACATCATCTATGGTCATCTGACCAAAGACAGTATGTCCGTGTGAGTGCTCTGGAAACTGCGAAGCTAGTCTGGGACTGGCTATCCAAGGTCAAAGAAGGCGTCTCAACCCAGAGAGACTCGAGGATTGATGTTCTTCGCAACCTCTTCAACCGCTTCAAGAGAAACGACAATGAGAATGTCCAACTCACGTTTGATCGCCTCATTGATATCATGAATGAGCTTCGTGCACTAGGAGCCACTAAGATCACCAAGCACGAAATCGTCAAGAAGCTTCTGAGATCACTTGACAGCTCATTCGACACCCTGGCCCTGATGATTCAAGAACGCCCTGGCTTCAAGACTCTCGATCCGTCTGACATACTTGAGAGCTCAGCACACATGAGTTCCAGTTATCTGAGAAAAGAGATATCTATGGTCCCAACTATGGCTGAACTCGCGCTTTGAAGGCAAAGGTTGTTTCCTCATCTGAAGAAGAATCTGACTGCAGTTCTGAGGATCCTGAAGACATTGGAAAGGAACTTGCTATGCTTGTGAAGAAGTTCCAAAAGTTCACCAAGAAGAAAGGCTTTAGAAAGTCTTCAAGATCCAGCTCTAGAAATGATGAGGCTTCCACTCGTGATCACAAGAAGAGAACCTATCACAAATGCAAGAAACCTGGTCACTACATCTCTGAATGTCCACAGTGGGACAATGAGACCAAGAAGAAGAAGAAGAGCAAGGAATATGATTCAGATGACAACAAGAAGAAGAAATCCTCAAGGTCTTCTTCCAAGTCTTCATCGAAGTCTTCATCACACAAGAAGAGCTCATCTAGCAAGGCTCGTGCGTTTGTTGGCAAGGAGATGGATTCAGAGGAGGAGTCTGCTTCTGAGGAGGCTGAGGTGGAGTCTGAAGAGGAATCTGATTCAGGCGTGGCAAGCCTGGCTCTAGCTTCAGCTTATGTCGCCAAGTCCATCTTCAACACTGAAGACAATGGCCCCGTCACCAATGCTGATGCTAATGATGAAGATGACTCTGCTCCCACCTACTGCTTCATGGCACGTGGTGCCAAGGTAAACTCACGCGATGCTTACTTTCAAACATCAAGTGAAGATGACTCTGAATGTGAATCTAAACCTATATCCAAAACACTTGCTAAAATTGCAACTGAACAACAAAATGATATGGAACATATTCAAAAGCTGCTGGACAAAAGCGATGACCTGTTGGATGCGGAAATGACCTGAACTCAGTCCTTAATTGAAGATATTAAAAATCTTCATGTTAAGTACGAGGAACTTGAAAGTCGTCATGAAACGCTCTCAACTACTCATGAAAAGCTCTCCAATGATTATCTTCAAAGGAAGCAAGAGCTTGAGAACTTGAGATCGGATCATGAAGATCTTCAAAAGGAGAACAAGTCACTCCGCGCTCAACAGATCAGTTCCGCTCAAGAAGGATATGAACCACCATGTTTAAAATGTCTTGAGTGTGATAATGCTGTCTGTGTTGCTGAATGTTCTACTACTGCTACTGTTGCAATATCTTCAACTGTTGATGTGGTAACTAACCCCTCTGCTGAGGATACCACTACTATTGCTGATGAGAATGCTAGGTTGAAGACATTGCTTGAGACAGTAATGTACAGTAGTCTCAAAGGGCATCAGACACTGTGTGATGTCCTCAAGAAACAGATTCTGAACCAAGTCTTCCCAATGGTCTTACTTGGCACTTTATTGAAACAAAAGCTATAAAACATGATTACTATAGTATCTTAATCATGTAAACACACAAAAACAGTAAGGGTAAATATTGGGTTGTCTCCCAACAAGCGCTTTTCTTTAATGCCTTTTAGCTAGGCATGATGATTTCGATGATGCTCACATAAAAGATAAGAATTGAAACATAAAGAGACCATCATGAAGAATATGACTAGCACATTTAAATCTAACCCACTTCCTATGCCTAGGGATTTTGTGAGCACATAATTTATAGGAACAAGAATCAACTAGCATAGGAAGGCAAAACAAGTATAACTTCAAAACTTTAAGCACATATAGAGGAAACTTGATATTATTGCACTCCCTACAAGCATGTATTCCTCCCTCATAATAATTTTCAGTAGCATCATGAAAGGGTTTAACAATATAACCATCACATAAAACATTCTTTTCATGATCTACAAGCATAGAAATTTTACTACTCTCCACATAAGCAAAATTCTTCTCATTGGGAATAGTGAGAGCAAACTCAACAAAATAACGGTCATGTGAGGCATAATCCAATTGAAAAATAAAATCATGATGACAAGTTTCATGGTTAACATTATTCTTTATAGCATACATGTCATCACTGTTGGGGAATGTAGTAATTTCAAAAAAATTCCTACGCACACGAAAGATCATGGTGATGCATAGCAACGAGAGGGGAGAGTGTTGTCCACGTACCCTCGTAGACCGTAAGCGGGAGCGTTATGACAACACGGTTGATGTAGTCGTACGTCTTCACGATCCGACCCATCCTAGTACCGAAAGTACGGCACGTCCACGATCTACACGTTCGGCTCGGTGACGTCCCACGAACTCACGATCCAGCAGAGTGTCGAGGGAGAGCTTTGTCAGCACGACAGCGTGGCGACGGTGATGATGAAGTTACCGGCGCAGGGCTTCGCCTAAGCACTACGACGATATGACCGAGGTGTGTAACTGTGGAGGGGGGCACCGCACACGGCTAAGAGATTGTCTGTTGTGCCTTTGAGGTGTCCCCTGCCCACGTATATAAAGGAGGGAGGAGGAGGCCGGCCCTAGAGGGGGCGCGCCAAGTGTGGGGAGTCCTACTAGGACTACCAAGTCCTAGTAGGATTCCCCTTTTCCTTTCCGGAGTAGGAGAGAAGAAAGAGGGAAAGAGAGAGGGAGTAGGAAAGGGCAAGGGGGGCACCCCCCCATTTCCCGTAGTCCAATTCGGATCCATGGGGGGGGCGCGCGCCTACTTCCCTTTGGCCTGCCTCCTCTATTCCCGTATGGCCCAATAAGGCCCAATACTTCTCCCGGCGAATTCTCGTAACTCCCCGGTACTCCGAAAAATACCCGAATCACTCGGAACCTTTCCGATGTCCGACTATAGCCTTCCAATATATCAATCTTTACCTCTCGACCATTTCGAGACTCCTCGTCATGACCCCGATCTCATCCGGGACTCTGAACAAACTCCGTTCATCAAATCACATAACTCATAATACAAATCGTCATCGAACGTTAAGCGTGCGGACCCTATGGGTTCGAGAACTATGTAGACATGACCGAGACACATCTCCGGTCAATAACCAATAGCGGAACCTGGAT
Source organism: Triticum aestivum (assembly GCF_018294505.1). Taxonomy (NCBI): domain Eukaryota; kingdom Viridiplantae; phylum Streptophyta; class Magnoliopsida; order Poales; family Poaceae; genus Triticum; species Triticum aestivum. Next base: position 157,385,341 of record NC_057814.1, read on the forward strand.
GCTCATATTGGCTCCTACATATTCTACGAAGATCTTTATCGGTCAAACCGCATAACAACATACGTTGTTCCCTTTGTCATCGGTATGTTACTTGCCCGAGATTCGATCGTCGGTATCCTCATACCTAGTTCAATCTCGTTACCGGCAAGTCTCTTTACTCGTTCCGTAATGCATCATCCCGCAAATAACTCATTAGTCACAATGCTTGCAAGTCTTATAGTGATGTGCATTACCGAGAGGGCCCAGAGATACCTCTCCGATATACGGAGTGACAAATCCTAATCTCGATCTGTGCCAACTCAACAAACACCATCGGAGACACCTGTAGAGCATCTTTATAATCACCCATTTACGTTGTGACGTTTGATAGCACACAAGGTGTTCCTCCGGTATTCGGGAGTTGCATAATCTCATAGTCTGAGGAACAAGTATAAGTCATGAAGAAGGCAGTAGCAATGAAACTGTAACGATCATAATGCTAAGCTAACGAATGGGTCTTTTCCATCACATCATTCTCCTAATGATGTGATCCCGTTCATCAAATGACAAAACATGTCTATGGTTAGGAAACATAACCATCTTTGATAAACGAGCTAGTCAAGTAGAGGCATACTAGGGACACTTTGTTTTGTCTATGTCTTCACACATGTACTAAGTTTCCGGTTAGTACAATTCTAGCATGAATAATAAACATTTATCATGAAATAAGGAAATAAATAATAACTTTATTATTGCCTCTAGGGCATATTTCCTTCAGTCTCCCACTTGCACTAGAGTCAATAATCTAGTTCACATCGCCATGTGATTTAACACCAATAGTTCACATCACCATGTGATTAACACCCATAGTTCACATCGCCATGTGACCAACACTCAAAGGGTTTACTAGAGTCAGTAATCTTAGTTCACATCGCCATGTGATTAACACCCAAAGAGTACTAAGGTGTGATCATGTTTTGCTTGTGAGAGAAGTTTAGTCAATGGGTCTGCCATATTCAGATCCGTATGTATTTTGCAAATTTCTATGTCAACAATGCTCTGCACGGAGCTACTCTAGCTAATTGCTCCCACTTTCAATGTGTATCAAGATTGAGACTTAGAATCATCTGGATCAGTGTCAAAACTTGCATCGATGTAACCCTTTACGACGAACCTTTTGTCACCTCCATAATCGAGAAACATATCCTTATTCCACTAAGGATAATTTGACCGCTGTCTAGTGATCTACTCCTAGATCACTATTGTACTCCCTTGCCAAACTCAGTGTAGGGTATACAATAGATCTGGTACACAGCATGGCATACTTTATAGAACCTATGGCTGAGGCATAGGGAATGGCTTTCATTCTCTTTCTATCTTCTGCCGTGGTCGGGCTTTCAGTCTTACTCAATTTCACACCCTGCAATATAGGCAAGAACTCCTTCTTTGACAATTCCATTTTGAACTACTTCAAAAATTTGTCAAGGTATGTACTCATTGAAAAAACTTATCAAGCGTCTTGATCTATCTCTATAGATCTTGATGCTCAATATGTAAGCAACTTCATCGAGGTCTTTCCTTGAAAAACTCCTTTCAAACACTCCTTTATGCTTTCCAGAAAATTCTACATCATTTCTGATCGACAATATGTCATCCACATATACTTATCAGAAAGTCTGTAGTGCTCCCACTCACTTTCTTGTAAATACAGGCTTCACCGCAAGTCTGTATAAAACTATATGCTTTGATCAACTCATCAAAGCGTATATTCCAACTCTGAGATGCTTTGCACCAGTCCATGGATGGATCACTGGAGCTTGCACATTTTGTTAGCACCTTTAGGCTCGACAAAACCTTCTGGTTGCATCATATATAACTCTTCTTTAAGAAATCCATTAAGGAATGTAGTTTTGACATCCATTTGCCAGATTTCATAAAATGTGGCAATTTGCTAACATGATTCGGACAGACTTAAGCATCGCTACGAGTGTGAAAATCTCATCGTAGTCAACACCTTGAACTTTTTCAAAAACCTTTTTCGAGAAGTCTAGCTTTGTAGATAGTAACACTACTATCAGCGTCCGTCTTCCTCTTGAAGATCCATTTATTTTCTATGGCTTGCCGATCATCGGGCAAGTCAACCAAAGTCCACACTTTGTTCTCATACATGGATCCCATCTCAGATTTCATGGCCTCAAGCCATTTCGCGGAATCTGGGCTCATCATCGCTTCCTCATACTTCGTAGGTTCGTCATGGTCAAGTAACATGAACTCCAGAATAGGATTACGGTACCGCTCTGGTGCGGAACGTACTCTGGTTGACCTACGAGGTTCGGTAGTAACTTGACCTGAAGCTTCATGATCATCATCATTAACTTCCTCACTAATTGGTGTAAGCATCACTTGAACTGATTTCAGTGAATAAATACTTTCCAATTCGGGAGAAGGTACAATTACCTCATCAAGTTCTACCTTCCTCCCACTCACTTCTTTTGAGAGAAACTCCTTCTCCAGAAAGGATCCATTCTTAGCAACAAAGATCTTGCCTTCGGATCTATGATAGAAGGTGTACCCAACAGTCTTTTTTGGGTATCCTATGAAGACACAATTCTCTGAGCTGGGTTCGAGCTTATCAGTTTGAAGCTTTTTCACATAAGCATCGCAGCCTCAAACTTTAAGAAACGACAACTTGGGTTTCTTGTCAAACCACAGTTCATAAGGTGTCGTCTCAACGGATTTATATGGCACCCTATTTAACGTGAATGCGGTTGTCTCTAATGCATAACCCCAAAACGATAGTGGTAAATCGGTAAGAGACATCATATATCGCACCATATCTAGTAAAGTACGGTTATGACGTTCGGACACACCATTATGCTGTGGTGTTCCAGGTGGCGTGAGTTGCGAAACTATTCCACATTGTTTCAATTGAAGACCAAACACGTAACTCAAATATTCGTCTCCGCGATTAGATCGTAGAAACTTTATTTTCTTGTTACGATGATTTTCAACTTCACTCTGAAATTCTTTGAACTTTTCAAATGTTTCAGACTTATGTTTGATTAAGTAGATATACCCATATCTGCTCAAATCATATGTGAAGGTCAGAAAATAACGATACCTTCGGCGAGCCTCAACACTCATCGGATCGCATACGTCAGTATGTATTATTTCCAATAAGTTAGTTGCTCGCTCCATTGTTCCGGAGAACGGAGTCTTAGTCATCTTGTCCATGTGGCATGGTTCGCAAGTATCAAGTGATTCATAATCAAGTGATTCCAAAAGCCCATCAGCATGGAGTTTCTTCATGCGCTTTACACCAATATGACCTAAATGGCAGTGCCACAAATATGTTGCACTATCATTATCAACTTTGCATCTTTTGGCATCAATATTATGAATATGTGTATCACTACGATCGAGATTCAATAAACCATTCACCTAGGGTGTATGACCACCGAAGGTTTTATTCATGTAAACAGAATAAAAATTATTCTTTGACTTAAATGAATAACCGTATTGCAAGATCCAATCATATTATGCTCAACGCAAACACCAAATAACATTTATTTTAGGTTCAACACTAATCCCGAAGGTAAAGGGAGTGTGCGATGGTGATCTTATCATCAGTGGAATCATTTCCAACACACATCGTCACCACACCCTTAACTAGTCTTTGTTTATTTTGCAACTCTTGTTTCGAGTTACTACTCTTAGCAACTGAACTAGTATCAAATACCGAGGGGTTGCTATAAACACTAGTAAAGTACACATCAATAACATGTATATCAAATATACCTTTGTTCACTTTGCCATCCTTCTTATCCGCCAAGTATCTAGGGGTAGTTCCACTTCAAGTGACCATTCCTTTGTAGTAGAAGCACTCAGTTTCAGGCTTGAATCTAGCTTTGGCTTTCTTGAAGCTCCCTTTCTATTCCTTTGCCCTTTTCTTGAAACTAGTGGTCTTGTCAACCATCAACATTTGATGCTCTTTCCTGATTTCTACCTTCGCCGATTTCAGCATCGCGAAGAGCTCGGGAATTACTTTCGTCATCCCTTGCATATTATAGTTCATCATGAAGTTCTAGTAACTTGGTGATAGTGACTAGAGAACTTTGTCAATTACTATCTTGTCTGGAAGATTAACTCCCACTTGATTCAAGCAATTGTAGTACCCAGACAATCTGAGCACATGCTCACTGGTTGAGCTATTCTCCTCCATCTTGTAGGCAAAGTACTGTCAGAGGTCTCATACCTCTTGACACGGGCATGAGTATGAAATACTAATTTCAACTCTTCGAACATCTTATATGCTCTGTGGCATTCAAAACATTTTTGAAGTCCCAGTTCTAAGCCGTAAAGCATGGTGCACTTAAACTATCAAGTAGTCATCATACCGTGCTTTGTCAAACGTTCATAACGTCTGCATCTGCTCCTGCAATAGGTCTGTCACCTAGTGGTGCATCAAGGACATAATTTTTCTATGCAGCAATTAGGATAATCCTCAGATCACGGACCAAGTCCGCATCATTGCTACTATCATCTTTCAACTTATTTTTCTCTAGGAACATATCAAAATTAAACGGGGAGCTACATCGCGAGCTATTGATCTACAACATAGTTGTGCAAATACTATCAGGACTAAGTTCGTGATAAATTAAAGTTCAATTAATCATATTACTTAAGAACTCCCACTTAGATAGACATCCCTCTAGTCATCTAAATGATCACGCGATCGATATCAACTAAACCATATCTGATCATCACGTGAGATGGAGTAGTTTTCAATGGTGAACATCACTATGTTGATCATATCTACTATATGATTCACGCTCGACCTTTCGGTCTCCAGTGTTCCGAGGCCATATCTGCATATGCTAGGCTCGTCAAGTTTAACCCGAGTTTTCTGCGTGTGCAAAACTGGCTTGCACCCGTTGTATGTGAACGTAGAGCTTATCACACCCGATCATCACGTGGTGTCTCGGCACGAAGAACTGTCGCAATGGTGCATACTCACCAAAAGCTTCGCGTGTGAAGCCATTAGCCACTGCACCTCCTGTACCCAGTGTGCAGTCTGAAGACTTGTCTCGTGTCTCCAAGAAGGCCGAGAAGTCCAAGAAAACCAAGAAGCCCAAGAAGATTTCTGGGCATGAACTGACTCCTGCTGCCGTTCTGCGCAACGAGGAAGACCCATTGATCTGTCAAGTGATGAAGATCTTGGTGATGAAGCCCTTGAGATGCTAATCAAGAGCAAGAGAGAGGCGGAGATCTTCAACAATCTGCCCCTCTTTGATGTTGACATTCTGAACAACTTCATCGATGAGTGGTTCAATGACCAAAGCATCAGTATTAATGATCTACAGCTGCCTGTGGACATCAGCGTCACATTCCATAGAGCCATTACTAATGAGTTGGCCTTGGCTCAGAAGATTGTCGAACTCAAGAACAAGATTGACTATGAGAAGGCTCATTTCAAGAAGAACATGGCCAAGCTCAGCGTGGCAGATATTCAAATCTTCAAGAAGATGTTGCATGATCTCAAAGAACAGTTTCACAAGAAGCGTGAAGAAGCCAAAGGTTTACGAGAACGCATGAAGTACTTCGCACAGAAATGTGTTCAAGCACACAATGAAGCTGAAAAGTGCAAAGCTCTTGGGCGTCCTGGCATCGATCCCAGGATGGCTGCCAAGCAAAATAAGAAGTCTGTTGTGGCCCAAACTGAAGCACCAAGGCAGGAAGAACCTCGCATTGTCTTCCCTGCCAACACGACAGGCTCGAAGCCTAAGGTCACCTCAACAGCTTCAGAGCTACAGAAGACAAGGGCAGCTGAAGCTGAAGCCAGGAAGCGCAAGCACAAGGATGCTTCTGATGAGGCCCCATCCAAGAAGAAGTTGAAGACAAAGTCTTCAAAGAAAGAGCATGCTGCCGCCTCTGAGCCCCTCAATGTTCAACCCATCTCTGTTGCTCTTCCAGCTTCAAACAACCAAGAGCGTCGTCTGGTGATCCATGAGCCTGCTTCCACAGAGGCTCCTAAAGATGAAGAAGTTCTAGCTATTGACCCCATCACAGCTGAAGACATTGGTCATGAAGACAATGTTAATGATGATGAAGTCCTTCCTCAGCTCGAGCCCCAGTCGGTATCATCGCCTGCTCCAACGAGCAGTGAACTTATCAGCATTGGTCGTCCATTGACGCCAATTGCTCAAGATGAATCATGGGTCAAGCGCCCACAGCAAGACACCCCTGTTCATGATGTGACACCTAGAACTCCACCACCTCAAGTCACCACTCCGGTGCTTGACGATGACAACTACATGGTGCAGACCACTCCCTCACCAAAGGCGTCGCCCGCGTTTCGCAGGCTTCGCAAAGGCCCCAGGACACAGGTCACCATGTCGAGCATTCCGGAAGGGGAAGTGGAACAAAGCTCAGTAGCACGTCAAGTGTTTCCTGAAGCCACCCCTACTGCAAATGTCTCTAAGTAAGAAGCTAATAATGCTGAAGACATTCCGGCTGCATCAGCCGATGAAGATCAAGGAGAGACAGAGGAAGAAAGAGTTGCCACACCCCCTGCCACTGATCAAGTCATTCTCGAGGAGAATGTGACTGTGCCCGACCCTCCTGTTATTGAACAACTGGAGGTTGAAACCACTGAGGCTGCCACAATCAATGCTACTGAAGCCAATGACATTGGCATGGCCGAAGACGATGTGGAGCCTTAAGCAAATGTGGTGCCTGAATCTCATGTGCAACCTGAAGCCAATGTGGATGCTGATGCCACTGCTCCACCTCCAAGGCCTCACACAATTGAATAGGCCTACGATCGTGGCCAGCTTGTCACAGTGAGATGGCCCATTTTGGTTCCTCCCACAGCTCCCGGACCACAGTATGACTACCATGTGGAGCAGAGGCCTCAAGTTCAGAAGCCAAAGCCAAGGCTGCCACGGCTTCCAGGTGCTGCAACATCGCCAGGATCTTTCAGCGTGAACATCTTCAGAAAACACAACACCTTCTTCGACAGTGCCAAGAATCCATACTCAAAGCCAAAGATCTCTTCTGATCAATTTTGGAGCTATCAACAGCGCAGCTATTACTCCTGCATTCTATACAATCAAGAGCGAATCTTTCCACACATATGTCTTGATTGTGAAGTGATTGCGGGGCTGCCCTGTCTTGAAGAAGCTCTTGACTGCTTCAGGGAGGTTGGCCTTCTGCCATTTGTAACAGACAAAGAGCACTGGAACGAAGAGCTACTACTGCAGTTCTATGCCACACTTCACATTCGTGGCTACAACAGGGATCCGAAGACATGGATCCTTGAGTGGATGACAGGTGATGTGCATCATGAAGCCAAAGCTCAAGACATCATCGAGCTTACTTCCCTGCCCACTCCAGGTGAGTTGTATGAGCCTGGTTATCAGCTTCACAAAAAATGAGTTGCAGAGTGTTTTTCAGAGGCCTGAGCCAAATATGAGTGAGATGCTCAGCATGATGAAGCCACTGCCTCAAGATGCTGAATACCCCAAAGAGTTCTTCGTGAAAGGCCTCGAGTATCTGCCCTGCACAGTTTATCATATTCTGAGGCGTACTCTATGGCCAATCAAGGGACCCTCCTCTGAAGCCAAACTTGAAGGAGCTATGAAGACTTTGGTATTCTATATCGTCAATGGCATCAGATTCAACACCCAGGATTTCTTCATCAGACAACTTGCAGCTTCTGGGATTGATCTGTTTGGTTTGAAGTTCTATGCTCCATGGTTGATGCGCCTGATCAAGCTCGATTCCACTGTGGACTATCAGCCCTTAGTGCGCAACCACATTGTCTTCTTGCCCGAAGTTGATCTGTCCATTGAAGCCATCTACCCTGAGCCTGCCAAGAAGCCTCTATATCGTCATAATGCTGATCATCAAAGCTTCACGCAACCAATGGAAGGAATTCTTGTTCCAAATGCTGCAACTCTCGTTTATCCTCTCGCTGGCAATATGCGTGTGCCCCATCGTGCGAACACCGAAGCCACTGATAGTACGATTGCTCAAAGGCCTCGGAAGCGTTCTCGTGTACTCAATGACCAAGAGCTTCTTGTGGCCTTACATCAGAAGTAGGATAAGCATCATAACTGGCTCAAGTGTCAGATGCAGAGTATCTTGGTGGATGTCAATCGTATTCAAAATTTGGCCACCAAGAACCATTTGTTGCCCATGAAGCTTGTTGGCGGTCCTGGAAGAGTCTCACACTGCTTTGTCCTGAAGCTGATCTTCGCGAAGATGGCTTCACTGAGGACTTCAAGTTTGATTCCAGACCACCGCAAAATGCAAGCTGGCGCCGCACTCCCTCAATAGAAGACTCTGAGCCTTCATCTTCGGCTGCAACTGTTGTTGCTAGAGTCCTCGATGAAGAAGACGATGCCACTTCACCAACCATGGCTTCACTGCATCTCGACACTGCACCAGGCCCGTCTGCACCACCAAACTCCAACATCGACCCTGCTCCGTCATCTACTCCTGATGGGAACGAGTAGATACACTATGTCCTCAAACCTTTTTGGTACTTACTGACAAAAGGGGGAGAAGCTTATGAGTTTATAGTCCTCAAGCGGGTCCTTATGGGTGGTTGCATTATTTTCGCTATGTCTTTACAACTCTCGTATTTTGAAACATTTGGTTCTCTGAGTTGTAACACTTAAACTCAATGGTCGTTTGCTACTTTTTCTGCCACTTTGTGATGCGATGATAAATCCCGCATGAAGCCATTCCGCAGACGTCCATTTTTCATTATGCATGTCATTACCTTCGTTGTCTCTTTATATGCATGATGAATTGTCTTCATAAGTTGAAGAGGATCTCCACAAAGTAAAACCTGCCATGTGCACTTGCATTGAAAAGCAAACTACCTATATGCACATCTTCAGGGGGAGCCTTTTGCTACTCATGAAGACAATCCCTTAATCCTTAACTTTCACATACTTTTATCCCCGTTAAAAACTTCAACCAGTTTGTCATCAATCACCAAAATGAGGGAGATTGTAAGTGCATCTAGTGCCACCCCTAGTTGGTTTTGGAGTATTGATGACAAACTTGGTTCAGGGACTAATGTGTTTGTGAGAATTGTAGGATAACACAGGTAGTAGTCCCTTATTGATTCGGTTTACCTACCAGAGATGACCCCTAAAAATGTGTGAAGACATTGAAGACAATGGTGGTCTGTGAAGATATTCACACTGAAGATTATGACATGAGAAGACATCACGTGAAGACTATGGAGTACGAAGACTTAGTTGTTTCGTAGTTTCCTATTCTTGTTTGATTGAGTCATAGGAACCACCGTACTGTTAAGTGGGGTCCAAGTGAACAAAATCAGAGTGACTGATGTGATGCTCAACCAAATCCTATGTCTTCGAGCGAAGACAATGAGAGCAAATCTTATCCAGAGCTGGATGAGTCAACTTTACTTGTAGCCCAAGTCAAGCTGCCGCGTGTGTTTGAAATCTGACCGTTGGACACGTGTCAGTTCCTTAGTGACCCAGGGTCATTTCAGACAAATCAGGTCGGGTTTCCTCCTGGCTATAAATAGCCCACCCCCTACACCATAAATTGGCGGCTGCTCAGAGTTAGTGCACGGCTTTTGTCGTTTGAGAGCAACCACCTCCGAAATATTTGAGAGAGAGAGAGATCCTTGCGAGGACAAAGCCCAAAACACCCAGAGCCAAGAGTGTTAGGCATCACTGAAGTCTTTCCGTCTGCGTGATCTGAAGACTTATTACACTTGAGGACTGTGAATCCTCCAGCCGGTTAGGCGTTACGTTCTGAGAATCCAAGAGCCATTGTGGACTGGCAGTGAACGAAGTCTGTGAAGGTTTGGAAGTCTACCTTGAAGACTTGCCAGAGTGATTGGGTGAGGACTATGTGTTCTTAGCTCAAGGGGAGTAAGGTGAAGACGCGGTCTTCTGAGTTGAATCTCAGCCTCCCTAACCAGACGTACAGTTGTCACAGCAACTGGAACTGGTCTACCAAATCCTTGTCCTCTCCAAGCTACTGGTTCTATCCTTCCCATCTCTTTACTTTACAGTTTGTCATCATGAAGTCATTGCCTGCTTGTATGATCTAATTGGCTTCACTGTGTGAAGACTGTTTGTTGTTTGGCTTCATACTATCTTCCATCCTAATCCATACTACCTAGTTGTTGATAGTCTTCGTCCCTCTACATCATTGCTTACTTGACTATGGCTTGTCTAGTTTAGTCTACCTTTCGCTGCATGTCAATAGGTTCATTACTACTGTTTGTCTTCAAATCCCCTGTGTTTTGAATACTTTCATAAAAATTGCCTATTCACCCCCCTCTAGTCGATAACTAGCACTTTTGGGTATACCAGCGATGAGTATCTTCTCGCTGGTTCCGTTTCTGAGCCATCCCCTCTCCCACCGTCAGCTCAAGCCGCACTCCGGGATCCTCATTGGCTCGCTGTGATGCAGGAAGAGTTCAACGCTCTCCAGTGGAACTGCACCTGGCAGCTCGTCCCTCGGCCGCTCATGCCAACATCATCACGGGCAAGTGGGTCTTTTGGCACAAGACTCGTCCGGATGGCACTCTCGAGCGCTACAAAGCTCGCTGGTTGGTTCGGGGCTTTCGGCAACGTGCGGGCGTGGACTTCACCGACACTTCTGCCCCGGTTGTCAAACCGGGCACAATCCGCACCGTGCTTCAGTTAGCCGTCTCTCGAGCTTGTCCTGTGCATCAGTTGGACGTTTCCAACGCCTTCTTGCATGGCCACCTCGCTAAGCAGGTGTTCTGTGAGCAGCCCACCGGCTTCGTTGACACCATGCATCCAGACCATGTGTGCTTGCTCTCCCGTTCCCATTAAGGGTTGAAGCAGGCGCCTCATGCCTGGTACCAGCGCATCGCTGCGTTCCTGCAGACGCTCGGATTTACATCCACTCGCTCCGATGCATCCCTCTTCATGTCCCATCACGGAGTTGACACGTCCTACTTCCTGCTATATGTCGACGACATCATCTGACGGCATCCACTACCGAGCTCCTTCAGCAGCTCACTGCTCGTCTTCGCGACGAGTTTGCCCTCAAGGACTTGGGGCCCCTGCACTACTTCCTCGGCATCGAGGTGGTTCGATGGCCAGATGTGTTCTTTTTGCATCAACAGCGGTATGCTCATGAGCTTCTTGATCGTGCTGGCCCGCTTAACTGCAAGCCCGCCGCCACGCCCGTCGACACCAAGGCCAAGGTTTCCGCTCTGGAGGGTTCTCCCGCATCCGATGCGGCCTTCTATCGCTCCATCATGGGCGCTCTGCAGTACCTGACTCTGACGCGCCCCGATTTGCAGTATGATGTTCAGCGGGTCTTTCTTCACATGCATGCTCCGCGTGACTCTCACTGGACCCCGGTGAAGTGTATCCTCCGTTACATACGCGGCACCCAGTCCATGGGACTCACGTTGACGGCCTCCACCTCCACCGACCTCGTCACCTACTCTGATGCGGACTGGGCTGGCTGCCCATACACACGATGCTCCACCTCGGCGTACCGTGTCTACCTTGGGCCGTTGCTAATCTCGTGGCCATCCAAGTGACAGCCCATGGTCTCCCGCTCGAGTGCTGAGGCAGAGTATCGTGCAGTGGCTAACGCCGTTGCTGAATGCTCGTGGCTTCGTCAGCTGCTCCAGGAGTTACTTTGTGATGTTCACAAGGCCACGCTCGTCTACTGCGACAACGTCTCCGCCGTGTACCTCTCCGCCAAACCATTCCACCATGATCGAACGAAGCACATTGAGCTCGACATACACTTTGTTCGTGAGAAGGTGGCTCTTGGGCGCATCCGGGTCCTCCATGTCCCGACGGCGCAACAGTTCGCTGATGTCATGATGAAAGGACTGCCTACTTTTGTTTTCGAGGAGTTCAGGTCTAGCCTTTCCGTCTCCGGCGACGCTTCAACTACGGGGGGGGGGGGGGTGTTGAATATATGGTTTGTGCATGTATATTGTATACCTCGGCCCACCTCCTAGTCATTGTATAGTTGAGGTTTGTGGCCCACCTTGTACCCATATATACGTGTGTTATGCACCGATCAATACATCGAGTCGCATTGCCAAAACTCATTTCCAACAGTCGGATTCGGACAAAGAAGCTAAGCTGATGATGATCATGAGCATCCAAGAGGAAATGGACTGAGAGGTGGAGCACATTTTGGACTTCAAGGATTCAATCAAAGGGAGAAGAGTTTTGAACTGGGATAGTGTCTCTGGAGCACAATATCTCTACAAGGACTACTTTGATCTCGTAAATGGTAGATGGTTTCGACGACACTTATGTATGTGCAAACCCTTATTCTTGTGTGTATTGAAGTGAGTGGAGGCACACGATCCCTCACTACTGGAATTAGCTCATTTGCCATCAGCCTATTCTTTGCCGTCTGCTGGATGACGGCAAAGAAGGTCTTTGTCGTCCGCTTACAGAAAACGGACGGCAAAGAACAGGCTGATGGCAACGAAAGTCTTTGCCATCAGCCAATTCTTTGCCGTCCGCTAGTGGACGGCAAAGATAGAGGTGGCCCCCACTAATGAGCTGATTAAAAAAACTTAACGGCCTTCGTCTTTGCCGTCTGCTAGCGGACGGCAAAGACAAAAAAAGCGGACGACAAAGGGGGGCGGACGGCAAAGAGCTAACCTAACTAACGGCCGATCCCCACCCCGCCCCTCCATCTCTCTGTTTCTCTCCCTCTCTCCTCCCCGACGAACACAGCCACCACCGCCGCCCACCGCCGCCCCACCACCCGCCGCCGCCCCCGCCACCCGTCGCCGCTTGCCCCGCCGCCCCGGCGCCCCACCACGACGCCGCCCGACCGCCCCACCGCCCCGCCGCCCCCACCACCCGCCCACCACCGCGGCCCCATCGCCCCCGCCTCCCTGCTGGCTCGGCGCCGCCACTCACCCCGGCGCCACCTGCTCCGGTGAGTTATTTTTTTTTGTTTTTTTGTTTTTTCTGTTTAGTTGTTAGTGTTAGATTTAGTGCTAGATATGTGTTAGTGTTAGATTTAGTGTTAAATTCAGTTTAGTTTTAGTGCTAGAATATGTAGAAGGGGAAGAAGAAGAAGAAGAAGAAGAAGAAGAGGGGAGAAGGGAGGAAGAGGAGGAGGGAGAAGAAGAAAGAAAAGAAGAGGAAGAGGAAACCATAAACCCTAGTTTTAGTTATAATTTTACTTTAGTTTTATTTTCAGTTTAGTTTTAATTTTATTTTTAGTTTCGTTTATTTTAGATTAGTTTTAGTTTTAGTTCAGAAGAAGAAGAAGAGTAGAAGGAGGAGGAGGAGGGAGGAAGAGGAGGAGGGAGAAGAAGAAAGAAAAGAAGAAGAAGAAGAAGAAGAAGAAGAAGAAGAAGAAGAAGAAGAAGAAGAAGAAGAAGAAGAAGAAAGAAGAGGAAGAGGAGGAGGAGGAGGGAGGAAGAGGAGGAGAAGAAGAAGAAGAAGAAAAGAAGAAGAAGAAGAAGAGGAAAAAGGAGAAGAAGAAGAATAAGGAGAAGAAGAAGAAGAAGAAGAAGAAGAAGAAGAAGAAGAAGAAGAAGAAGAAGAAGAAAGAAAGAAGAGGAAGAGGAGGAGGAGGAGGAGGAGGAGGGAGGAAGAGGAGGAGAAGAAGAAGGAGAAGAAGAAAAGAAGAAGAAGAGGAAAAAGGAGAAGAGGAAGAAGAAGAAGAAGAAGAAGAAGAAGAAGAAGAAGAAGAAAAGGAAAAAAGAGGAAAAAGGAAGAAAAAGACACCCCGACCCCGACAACCCGACCCCGACACCCCGACCCCTGTCAACCCGACACCCTGACACCCCGACCCCGACACCCAACACCCTGACACCACACCTCGACCCCGACCCCGACACCCGGACACCCCGACCCCAAAACAGCACCCCAACCCCGACACGGCACCTCGACCCCGACACGACACCCATGACACTAGAGGCCGACGGGGTCATATATTTGTGAATTATGAGTTAGGTCATATATTTGTGATTTAAACATCATATATATTTTTCGATTTTGTTATGAAAAACATCATATATTATTATTCATGTCGGTATTTTTTTATGTTGTAATAATTTCGTTCACTCTTTGTTATGGCAGGTGTTGAAAGATGGTGGGAGCTGGTCCGGAGTGCTCTGAGGCCCCTTCTTCGTCGACGCGTGGTGGGAGGTCTTCCATTCCACCCGCACAAATCCGCCGAGCGTTGCTGGACAGTATGGCGACACCGCGGTGCCCTTCTTCGTCGACCACGGTGCCCAGCAGGGGACGAGGTAAGGGAGGGAAGAAGAAAGGAGCTGGAGCACGTGGTCGCGAGAGAGGACGTAGGGTGACTGCTAGGGTGCCTTCTTCGCCGCCACCCCCAGCTGTTTCACCCGAGCACGTGACTGCTAGGGTGCCTTCCTCGCCGCCACCCCCAGCTGTTTCACCCAAGCACGTGACTGCTAGGGTGGACTCGTCCGAGGAGGAGGCTACATGGACTCCGGTCCACGAGCCTCGGGTCCACGGGCCTTCGGCCAACGAGACCCCGGACGAGCACACGTCTGGATGGGGTACCTGGCCGGATCAGCCTAAGGGGGCGAGTGGCCATGCTGATGATGGCAGGGAGCCGACTGATATTGAGGAGGAGGGGGGCACTGTCTAGCAGCGTGGCTGTACACGGCTCCCGTCCGTGCCGGCGACCCGCGAGCAGAGGTGGTTGATTTTCCCTGATGGGGAGAGGTAAGTGCATTTAATCTTTTTGTACCTTCTGCATTCACGTTTCTTCAAATATCTAATGCGTTGGCCTTGTCATGCTGCAGGGGTTGGGACCACCATGAGAAGGTCCGCCGGCCCAACTCCGTCCTTGGAGTGCTTTGCCGGCAAAACTTCCCGGGGTTTGTCACGTTGCCTCATGAGGTTCGGCTTCCAGAGCTTGGATTGAGCTGGGAGCACTACTTGGCTGCCCCGGCCCCGCCGGGTGAGATTATCGACGTTGTCTTGTGCGACACGAGGGCATACGTGGTGATGAGAAAGTTCTGGGTAATTTCTCCTTTACACAATTAAAAATCTTCAACTAGTTAGTTATTAATTGTACTAATCAATATTGTCTCATTTGATTGCAGACATTCTACGGGTGTGAGGAGGGATACGAGGAGGAGGCGGAAAATGTTATCGAGAACGTCTGCAAGCGCCTACTACAGAACTTACGGCACGAGGCTCAGGTGCAAGCTGTTCGAGACTACTACGCCTTGCGTGATATCAAGAAGCCCAAGCCGGCGTGCCGCGAGAAGTTCCTGAGTAAGGAGCAGTACATGAAGGTAATTCTTAAGGCCTTGTACTTACTTCCTTCATTTAGTAATTCATAGCCGTAGCACTCAAGTTTCTATTTGCTAACTTAGGCGCCTCCGAGATGGTGTGCGGATCAGATGGATTGTTGGGAGGTGTTGGTCAATGAGTGGTGCTCAAAAGAATGGCTAGCCATCCACAACGCGGCCAAGGACAAACGTGCCCAAATGGAAGGTGTGCCACACCATCAAGGCAGCTTCAACTTATATCAGTTCAGGCGGAACTGGGTATGTGGTTTGCTTCATGATTCATGCAATTCATTCATCATGCTAGCTTGAGCCCTTTAATTACTAATTCACTTTGTTTCTCTCTTTCAGGCACGCTACAGTAAGGCGGATAAGGTGCCAGAGGTGTACGACCTCTATGCCATGGCCCATACGGCCTCTTACAAGAAAGTCAAGGCATTCTCTCCGTCTGACCTCGATGATGCAAACAACTTCACCAACATCTCCTCCCATGACAAGCTCGTGAAATATAGAGATCAAGGGAAGGCGGGGAAAGGGGAGGACTTTAACCCGAGCCAGGGTCCCATCACTACAAGAAATATGTCAACTTGCGACTATCACTATTGGTCACTGAAAGGTCATTGTTTTTTATTTGCGACCTTTTTTGACCAAAAACAAATGGTCAAAAGCTGGCAGTCGTAAATAGAAATTAACGACCTTCTCTGTGAGAAGGTCGTGGAAGGCCACGACCAAAACAAAAGGTCATGGATTCTATGACCTTCTATTTTGGTCGCTAGCTGTCTGCCCAGGCCACGTCGGATCCGACGTGGCAAAATTGCGACCAATTGAGAAGGTCGTTGACAAGAATCAGCCCGGTCCAATTAGGTGTCTACATGGGCCGAGCCCAACAATTCAGCCTTTTTATATATATTTTCTTATTAATTTTGGTCAGATATATGGGCCAGGCCCAACTATTCGGCCTTTTCAATTTCTAGGCCATGGCCTTTTCACCTCAACAGCTTCCGTTTTTTTCCACTAGTCAAATGGGTCCCAGTTGTCAGGTTTTGGTAAGTGGGTCCCAACTAGCAAGGTCATATTCTTCATATTTCATTTTAACAATAAATAAATAACCAGTATTTAAATTGGCACAAACAAAAAACAAACGTAATACTCCAGATTCAGTACAGAGCTCCTGTTGTACAAATAACAGGTAATAACATATACAATACTTTACAAGATCTACAAGCTCTACACGTAATAAGCTCCAACATATACATGCTCTACCAGAAGCTCTACAAGTGTAATAAGTAGCTACAAGCTCTAAAAGTATGGCAATCACGGTTACAAGCTCCACATGTGTACTAACAAGATAGTTACGAGCTATGTTCTTCAGCATGGAGCTCTTCCGATAGCGATCGTAAACTAGGCGCCTGCTCCTGTCAGGACTGGGCTAACAGAACGGTGATATGCCTTCTAGGGTCGCCCTGTTACATGTATCAACAGAGAAGAATTAGCTTTAAAAAGATCAGCAGAGAAGAGTTAGAAAAACTGGAGCCAAAATACCAAGAAGAGACCATTCAAAAAAGGACAGTTATTTAGATTAGAATGACAACACAAATTCAGCTAGTACCATGCTTTTTGTCCTCCAGCTAGTTAAAATGAGATAGCAGCAGCAGCAATTCAAATAATTGAGCAATTTGAAACAGCAGTAGCAATTTAGGGGTTGAGCAAAGCTACATGGGCTCTAAGTTTTTGACAGAGTTACCAGGAAAAATTTAGAGCTGTTTGTGAAGCTATGGAATAGTTTTAAGCAATACAAAGGAGCTTTATCTTGAGGAACAACAAAGCATGACAAACAAATGCATGTGTTTCTGAAACCACATAAGACTTTGCAACACATTTACCGCAGTGACTCATATTTTAAAGCATCCAGTCAAATGGCCTTATAATACCAGACAAGGAGGAACAGTTACAGATGTGTGCACTTATCAGATATACAGAAACCATGCTTAAGAACCCACATATACAAATTTATGTGCATATACACATAGAACAGAGCTACTAAGCAAACTAGCAAACATGCACTTGATAACCTGCCCTGCACACTCTTATTCCCTCAAGTAATTCCCATTCCACAAGAACGGCACATGTACAATGTTCAAATTAGACAGAATTTTTTTCCTCGAAAGAGCAGGCTTAGAACCCACATGTTACATAGCTGTTGCATATATCCCCATACAACAACAGAACTACTACGTCATCCATGCATATAAACTTTTGCTCCCGGCCAGCACCATGAGTCTTCTCAGCTACCTACCCAACTACAAGTCAAGAGCCGATAAACTAGGTGGGATCTTTCCTTATCACTAAAATTAAAAATATGAGCACACCAAAAATTGATTGTGTCATAAGATGATCCTGAGAGTGCAGCACCATGTTACCATCGCTAAAGCTGATTAGCCAGCAGCAAAAATTGTGTAACAATTGTGTACCATCTCTAGGTAGGAGATGGACTCACCGGAGAGGAGGTTGTAGTCGAAGCCGCACACAGGCGCCGCCGCCGCCGTCACCCTCTAGAGGAGACGCTGCCGCTTCATCGACGGACTCATCTGGTACAAGGAGATCATCAAAATGCATCACACTCATGATCATCAAAATGCAGCAGCAGGAGCAAATACAAGTTTAGCCCACCATGAACAGGGGGCGCTAGGCAATCCAGTAGCAATGTCATATATAGGTAATAATAACAGGACCTTAGATAATTAGTTTTCGTTTGTCTCTGTTTTTCTTGTGCAGCAACGAATGGAGCTAGAGCGAGGGATAGCAGCAGAGCAGAGCGGACCTTGGTCGTCTTGTGTGGCAGCAGGAGTATTCAATAGCACCATGAAGGATTTGTAACACTAGCAGTCCAGAGAGACAGTACAAGTACATGCATCAGATAAACACCACGAGCAACACATGGTTCAAGAAGAATGATATGACAGAAGTCTTTAACATCCTAAGATCAGTTGTTTTCTAGTAAAAACAATTATAATTAAGAGAGCATGCTTCTTAAGACTGCGCTATTTTCCCAAATTGGCAGCGTTATATCTCAGCGTTACATGTGAATAGAGATATGACAATAGCAGATATAGATAATTTGAGGGAACCACAAGTAGTAGATATGACAATAGCAGCTACAAATCAAAGTGCTCCTGTTACCAGATTTTTTTATGATAGCCACTGGGCTTCACAAGTATATGCAAGAAACAGATCCCAATGATTCACTTGATGTTCTTTTTCTTAACAGTGGATGAGGAATAAATTATACAAGAGGTATCATGTGAGGATGAAAAGAAATCTAGTGAAGTTTCTGTATTATTTGTACCTATCAGGTTAATAAACTTAAGCAACCCGAGTAACTTAACAAGGAATCCAGTGATAGTGCAAGTGCTTGAGTAATAATAAACTTAATAATACACGCTAACCATCCGAGATTAATAACTTTACTATCAACCTATGCCTGAGTGCAACTACGATACTTATTTAAGCCCTTATCAACCTTCGCTACAAGGCGAGATAAACAGAAGCAACACAACTGCACTTAATAATACACACTAACCATCCGAGTTTAATAACTTTGCTATCAATTTAATTTTCTATTTCCAGGTCTTGTATATCCTAGCACATGCTGGAGTAAAGGCCAAGCAGTCCAGTATGATGATATGCATGTCTAAATGAGATAATGCAACATTTCCTGCACATTCCAAGTGTGTTTGCCTCTTGCAAGACCAACATATCCCTTCCAGTGATTGTTTCCATTGGACAAAGCAAGGAACTGCTTTCACTTGCTGATGCAACACTAGAACATACTATTCGTCGTTTATTAACTGAAGGTGTATCCCTTTTACTTGTCTAGAACTTAGGAACCAAGCTATTGACAGTATCTAGAATTTAGCATCAGGCAAGCCAACGATTGCAGTCAGACACCCTGACACGACAAGCGACCCTAACTGTACAATAACTCAAGTCAAACAGACACAATAATACAGCATCACCAATCATGTCAACCCTCACCAAACTGAATCCTACTGAGACGAGCCAACAGAACAACACCAGGAAACTTAATCCGGAGCACACATGAGCACCCTGTTTGCGTGATTAGCTCTCGGGGGTTAAATAGTACATGCTCGATTGCAGGGACCAGACATCCATTACATGCAAGGCAACGTAGATCATCAGCAGGTATATAAGCATTTAGGCCGGTCACTAATCCATTACAAAACAATACAAAAGTAGGAAGCCAAACATCTAAGCAAACATGATTGGCAGCAATATATGCAGCAAACATTAATAGTACAATAAACTCAGATCTTATAGATCAAATTGAACACTATATATGCAGAATATTTACAGCTAAGATTTATCTTTGGACTGTATTTGGACACTAAATATGCAGAATATTTTAGATTACCAACAATAAAAGTTCATGACTGTCAACCAGGGATGTACAGTTTCTGGCAATCAGTTAAAAGCAAGGGAAGAATCTATATATCACATTCAGGGAACTAAGTTGATATTATCAGCATCCAAAATCCTTTGAAAAGCCTACATGTGAAACTAGAAGAAGCACAGCGGCCCGATGTGCCTAGGGGTCAGGGAGGAGGACGATGAGAGAGCGCAGCGGCATCCATGGCGTCGGAGCCAAACAGGCCTCCATGGCCACAGTTAACTCCCTCTTCTACCGCTTTCGACAAGAACTTGTGATCCCTGTAATGTACCGCTGTTAAATAAAGCAAAACATAAGCATATAGAAGAAAGCCTTTTGAGCAGCTCTCCAATTACATAGAACAACAAATGTAGCAAAGGGCCCTGCGATGGTCAGATATGCCTTGCCTTGTAGTGTGGTGAGTAAGAACTAGAGAGAGGAAATGGTAATTAGTACCTTCCTGATGCCCGCGAAACACAGAAGCAACTGCGATAGTCCCATCCGTGGTCTCCACAACTGCAAAAGAACGAAGAAGATGGTTACCGAGGCACCCAAGTTACTTCATAATCTGCACAGGATTTACCCAAAATGTAGCACCTATGTAGAAGAAACTATGAAATGTGTAGAAGAATCATCACATGAACAAACAAACATGACCCCCATTAACTTGGAAGGCTGTGAACACTAGCAGGACGGACGACAGACCTTGGAAGACTGACTGCGTGTAACCTGTGAAGAATACAAATAACAAAGGGGCATAATACCAATCCTACACACTTCACTTCTATGCTGGTAGGAATAGGATAGCATACAAGAACTACATACTATAAACTAGTACTCCACAACATCCTGAATCCTTGGCAATACAATCTGCCAGAAGATGTTGCACAAGAATGCCATAGCAAAAGGATCATTCGCGGCCAGGATCATTTGTCAGCACGAAACAAGAATTCGGTGTGCAAGACCTGTAATTAGGCAATGGAGACAGCAAAGGAAACTCACCAAAACATTTCGGCCTCCTGTCGCTGCGCGCGACCTCGAGCACCTCCGTCGCGGATCCGGTAGCATCGCCGTCACGAGGTCCTCTCCCGGTGGCCGAAAGAAGAGGAGCGAACCAAGTGGCGGCCGAGCATGGGGGCTCCTCGCCCAGCGCGGCCCTTGCGCAGATCCGTCGCGGCCAGGCGAAGCTGTGCTTCTGGACCACGGCCGTTGACGAGCAGCCGCCGACGACGACGGGGCGGAGGTGGCGCGTCGCGGGTCTGCCTCCACAAGCGTGCGCCGGCCAAGGGAAGAGAGAGAGAGAGAAGGTTGGTGGGGGCGGCGCCGGTGGGGGGATGGGCATCGAGGTCGTCGGTGGGGAAGCGCCGCGCCGAGGGAGACGAGGGCGGCGACCACGGGATGCGACGGAATCCGGGAGAGGAGGTGCTGCGCTCATTCGTTTCAGATGTGCTGCGCCGAGGGGGAGAAGGTGGGGGCGGTGGCAAAGCAGGCAGACGGTGGGGGAAGATGGTGGGCGGCGGCGCATCGTCGGGAGCTAGGGTTGGGTGCGAGAGCAGAGTGGCCGCGTAGGGAGAGGAAGAGAGAGGGGTTCGAGCGGTTCGGTGGGAAAGAAAGAAAGGAGAGGGGTTCGAGAGGATAGAGCTAGGGTTGGTGTGGAAGGATCGAGGACTGCCGTTGGATCAGCGAGCATCCAACGGTGCTTGATGCACGATCCGCATGACACGTCTATGGACCAATCATAATGCAGTATGACGTTA
This sequence comes from Triticum aestivum, assembly GCF_018294505.1. Classification (NCBI taxonomy): domain Eukaryota; kingdom Viridiplantae; phylum Streptophyta; class Magnoliopsida; order Poales; family Poaceae; genus Triticum; species Triticum aestivum. The sequence continues at coordinate 157,406,825 of NC_057814.1, forward strand.
TAACCATCTAAATTGGTCGTAGTTGACTAAAAATAATGTGTTAAAATCATGTCAGCTATTTTGTGACCTGAGAAATTCAAAAAAAAGAGAATATTTTTGCATAAGTTTGCATCTTGAAATAGTTTGGTCAAATGAGATTATATTTTGCACAAGTTTGCATCTTGGAATAAAAACAATGTTGCCTAAGAAAGTTTTCATTTTCTTTGAACAAAAAACCATTTAACATTTTTTGAGTGCCCAAAATGACTTTCTTTGTGAAGGACCTATCATGTATTTGTTGCAAAATTAGACCAAATCAATTTTATGAAATATTATGCCATATTTAATGTACAATTGACCAAATGATTGGGTGTCGAAAGTTTCGATCCACCTCTCATGAAAAAGACAAATTTTCGCCGACTCACCTGAAAGCGGGTCAAATTTGAACTGCAGCTACCTCATAGTTTGCTCTTTATTTTTTTCAAAAGTCATGTTTAGGTTCAAATGTATCTATTTAATCAGAGAAACACCAAAAAATCTCAATATTCAACCACTAGGTAGGAACGGCCATGCTCGACGTTTTGAACGCATTTTGAAACGGGCATAAAGAATTCAAAAAATATCAAAAATTTGGAAAACATTCGCATTGTGTCATTATATGTGACCAAGTTATCAGGAAAAATAATAAACTTGTAATACGACGGTTATTTTAAAAAAGTGTTCTCATAAATGAGCTATCATGTGTGAACATTCATGGCTTTCAAGTCAAATGATCAATCTTATGGCCACATTCATGGCATGTTCAAATGATCTCATATTGTGCACAAGGGTGCATTTTGGGATGGCAAACAATGTTACCTAAGGAAGTTTTCATTCTCTTTTGACGAAAAATTCATTTTCTATTTTTTGAGTGCCCAAATTGAGTTTTTTTAAGGACCTACCATATATTTGTTGCAAAATTATACCAAATCAATTTTATAAAATACTAGGCCATATATAATGCACAATTGATGAAATTGTTGGGTGTCAAAAATTTCGATCCACCTATCGTGAAAAAGACAAATTTCCGCTGATTCAGCAGAAAGCGGGTAAAATTTGAACTGCAGGTGCCTCATAGTTTGCTCTTTATTTTTTTCAAAAATCATTTGTAGGTACATAAGTACCTATTTAATCAGAGAAACACAATAAGTTTTCCAAGATTCAACCACTAGCTAGGAACGGTCAAGCCCGACGTTTTGACCGCATTTTGAGACGGGCATGAAAAATTCAAAAAAAACAAAAAATTAAGAAACCTTCGCATTGTGTCATTATATGTGACCCTGTTACCAGGAAAAATAATAAACTTGTAATATGATGATTATTTTTAAAAAAAGTGTTCTCGGAAACGAGCTATCATGTGTGGAGATCAATGACTTTCAAGCCACATGATCAATCTTATGGCCACATTCATGGCATAGTTTGTTCAAATGATCTCATATTATGCACAAGGGTGCATCTTGGGATGGGAAACAATGTTGCCTAAGGAAGTTTTCATTTTCTTTGGACGAAAAATTCATTTTCTATTTTTCGAGTGCCCAAATTGAGTTTTTTTGCGAAAGACCTACCATATATTTGTTGCACAATTATACCAAATCAATTTTCTAAAATACTAGGGAATATATAATGCACAGTTGACAAAATGGTTAGGTGTCAAAAGTTTCGATCCACCTCTCGTGAAAAAGACAAATTTCCGCCGATTCAGTAGAAAGCGGGTAAAATTTGAACTGCAGCTGCCTCATAGTTTGCTATTTATTTTTTCCAAAAATCATTTCTAGGTACAAAAGTATCTACTTAATCAGATAAACACCAAAAAAATTCCAAGATTCAACCACTAACTAGGAACAGTCATTCCCGCTGTTTTGACCGTATTTTGAAACAGGCATAAAAAATTCAAAAAAAAGGAAAACCTTCGCATTGTGTCATTATATGTGGCCAAGTTAGCAGGAAAAATAATAAACTTGTAATACAATAATTATTGAAAAAAGTGTTCTCAGAAACGAGCTATCATGTGTGGAGATCAATGGCTTTCAAGCCAAATGATCAATCTTATGGCCACATTCATGGCATAGTTTGTTCAAATGATATCATATTGTGCACAAGGGTGCATATTGGAATTTCAAACAATGTTGCCTAAGGAAGTTTTCATTTTCTTTGGACGAAAAAATCATTTTCCATTTTCCGAGTGCCAAAATGAGTTTTTTTTGAAGGACCTACCAAATAATTGTCGCAAAACTGGAGCAAATCAATTTTCTAAAATACTAGGCCATATTTAATTCATAATTGACCAAATGGTTGGGTGTCAAAAGTTTTGATCCACCTCTTGTGAAAAATACAAATTTCCGCCGTTTTAGTAGGAAGCGAGTCCAATTTGAACTGCGGCTGCCTCATAGTTTGCTATTTATTTTTTCCAAAAATCATTTCTAGGTACAAAAGTATATATTTAATCAGAGAAATGCCAAGAAAATTCCAAGATTCAACCACTAGCAACAAACGGTCATTCCCGCCGTTTTGACCGCATTTTGAAACGGGCATAAAAAATTCAAAAAATTCAAAAAATTGGAAACCTTCGCATTGTGTCATTATATGTGACCAAGTTATCAGGAAAAATAATAAACTTGTAATACGGCAATTCTTTTAAAAAAGTGTTCTCAGAAATGAGCTATCATGTGTGAAGATTCATGGCTTTCAAGTCAAATGATCAATCTTATGGCCACATCCATGGCATAGTTTGTTCAAATGATCTCATATTGTGCACTAGGGTGCATATTAGAATGACAAACAATGTTGCCTAGGGGAGTTTTCTTTTTTTTGGACGAAAAATCAATTTTCCATTTTTCGAGTGCCCAAAATGAGTTTTTCTGTGAAGGACCTACCATATATTTGTTGCAAAATGGGACCAGGTCATTTTTATAATATATTAGGCCATATTTAATGTACAATTGACAAAATGGTTGGTCGTCAAAAGTATCTATACACCTCTGGTGAAAAAGACAAATTTCTGCCGATTAGTAGGAAGCGGGTCAAATTTGAACTGCAGCTACCTCATAGTTTTCTCTTTATTTTTTCCCAAAATCATTTATAGGTACATAATTATCTATTTAATCAGAAATACATGGTTTGGCGGCGATACGTTGAGGTTTGGATAGTGGCCGAGGGCCGCAACTCCAGAGCGCGTAAACTCGCATGCCCGCCGCATGGTCACCGCATGACTGTGGTGTTGCCACGCGTTCCGGGCGGCCTAGGCATGTCTAGTGGGTTGGGCACTCCCCTGATAGGTGTCAGGAAGAAGAAGGCAATAGAAGAATGTCACGAGGAGACTGAACTGAGCTCAAACATGAATTAGCACCCAAGTGTTTGATTAGTGGTACGGGAAATGCACATGGCCAATGGGCCTGAGTTTTGGCCGAGGATGATCATCTACTAAGGATCTTGGAAAATTTGCAGCTGAAATGGAGGAGTCTAGGTGTCACTTGCTTTGCAACGTACCACGCTGGGCAGAAATATGAATGTTGAAGCCACACTCACATGTATTATTAGATGGGGCTCAACTTTTGTGGAGAGCTATGATTTGGGAATATAGAAGATGTGGCAAAAATTCAGCTCATTAGGATATGCCTAGGTAGTACTTCCTTCACAACAGTTAGAGTTGAACAAAAACTTTGGAAATTTGTCGAGGAAGATTTACCAGGCAAATGGAGTTGAATATTGTCATGAGGCAATGATTTGGATAGTAAAGAATGCCCAATTTTTTTGGGAATTTTGGGAATGACAGAAATATAGGTTGCTTCACAACCTAGGGAAAAAAAATTGACACATGGACATGACACATAGGCAAAACTGGTGAGGTGGCACCTAGTCATAGCAATCCACCACAATTTACAAGGTTATGACCGTCCATATTGGTCGTGATCAGCTAGAAATAAGGCAGCGGATCAGTGTTGTCTGCTTTATGACCATTTCGTGCAAGGAAATTACGACCTTTATGGCCAAAATGGTCGATGTAGTTGAGGGTTTGGAGCCCCCCGAGCAGCTTTTGACCAATTAGTCTCAAATGGTCGTAGATCTATGACCAATTCTTCCAGGGTCACTAACAGAAGGTCACTATTTGACATATTTCTTGTAGTGCATTGATCCAGAGCTGGTGATGATAGCTGGTGGCGGGAGGTCCCATGGCTCAATAGCCATTGGAGATGGACTTATCCATTGTCCTAGCACTCTCCCGGAGATCAAGGCGCGCCAGTCGAGATCCGCTCCTGAGATAAGGCCTCGTGAATGGCCAGTCCAACTCGCCTTCAAGGTTAGTTATACGTACTCAGCTATCTTTCTCCATTACATTGTGTGCGCTTCCATCAATGATTACAAATGCTAACGAGGAGTGGTGTTGTAGGCTGCTATACAGAGTGAGAGAGATAGAACGGAGAAACTTCTGTCGGAGGCGGCGGAGAGGCAGCGGGAGTTGGAGGAGAGGACGACAAAGATGTTGGAGGAGGAGAGGGCACGGAATGACATGCAGGCAAGGGCCATGTACGAGCTCCTTGTGGTAAGTTTCTTCTGCTGATTAGCCAAAACATTCATGTAGTGTTTGTCTCATTACTAACTAGTATGACAGAGTCGTCAAAACCAAATGTGCAGTCTGTGTTCGAGAAGTCCAGTCAGACCGCTCCGCCGATGCCAGAGATTGCTCCTGGGACCACGGTGAGTTTAATTTGAATGGACACTACTTGCTAGTCTTAACATTTGAGTGTCATCATGCTAACGAGACATTGGAAATGATCTTTGGTGCAGCTTAACTCCAAACAAGCATCGCACGATCCTTCTCCAGCTACCGGCACGAGCCAGCCCGCTCCCACACCTCCATGATCACGGTAAGTTTCTCTAGTGCTTTGCTTAACAAATGCATAAAGACCTAGACTTAGCTTTATTTCCTCCAAAATGACTTAATAAGCTTACTGACCTCCAAAACCATCCATTTTACCTAAGTTAGCTCTAAAAAGATATATACTTAGCTTTGTTTCCTCCAAAATGACCAAAGTTAGCTCTAATATGCTTAGTTAACTAGGTTTGCTCAATAATGACATGTACTTAGCTTACTTATGTCAAAAATGGCATAATTAGCTTAGTTAGCTCATAAACAATCCATTTTACCTAAGTTAGCTCTAAAACGATCCATTTTACCTTAGTTAGCTCATAAACGATCCATTTTACCTAAGTTAGCTCTAAAATGACCCATTTTACCTTAGTTAGCTCATAAATGATCCATTTTACCCAAGTTAGCTCTAAAATGACCCATTTTACATAGGTTAGCTCCAAAATGATCCATTTTACCGAGGTTAGCTCTAAAATGACCCATTTTACCTAGGTTAGCTCCAAAATGACCCATCTTACCTAGGTTAGCTCTAAAATAATGCATTTTACCAAAGTTAGCTCATAAACGATCCATTTCACGTAGGTTAGCTCATAAATGATCCATTTCACCTAAGTTAGCTCATAAATGACATATACTTCTTCTTCTAGTCTTGTTCTTCTAGTCACCTTTTTCTAACTTTCTTATTTGCCATTTTGCAGATTTCATTCACTTCACAGAAGCTAGCTTGCTATGATGGAGTGCTTGTTTTTTCTTTCTTTCTCTTCTAGTATTCTTCTAGCTTGCTATGATGGAACTTGCTATCTTGATGAAACTTTGCGTGGTACTTGCATGGATGGAACAATGTGCATGTGCAACTTGCTATGTATGAATGGATGGGACTATATAGGTATGAACTTGCTATGTACGATGAAACTTATGTGCTGGATATGTCATATCTTTGCTGTGAAATAGCCCTGTGAAATATATATATATTTGTCATATATATTTGCTGTGAAAATTGTTGGATTAAAAAAAAGGAAAAAAAGAGGCAATGTAGGATCTTTGCCGTCTGCCACCGACGGCAACGGGCTCTTTGCCGTCCACATCGGACGGCAAAGAAGACATGTGGCAGCCACCTGTGCTTCCTTCGAAGCTGACCCATTTGGTCAGTTTGCCTACAGTGGCAGACGACAAAGGCAGTGACGTCCAACTAACGTCATTTGGCCGACGGCAAAGGCCTGATACTCTTTGCCGTCCGCCGTGGACGGCAACGACTGTCGTTAGCCACCTAACGGACTAACATCGAATTTATTGCCATCGGTTTTCTTTGCCGTCAGCCGCTGATGGCAAAGGCCCCTTTGCCGTCCGCTGCAGAAAGCAGACGGCAAACAAGGTCTTTACCGATCCTATCTTTGCCAGAGCCTGTTGCCGTCCACGGCAGACGGCAAAGAACTTTGCCGTCCACCATCCGTGCCTTTGCTGTCTGCCTTGGCGGACGGCAAAGTAGCTGATTCCTGTAGTGCCTATTTCACTCCGACGAGGGATTGTTGTGGACAACTCTTGTTCTCTGCTAAGAAAAATGCATGACTGCTATGAGGATGTTAGTACTAGGTACTAAGGGTTTCTCTGAGGTTGTGGAGCCTTTGAACTATCACTCCATCGTAACCTAAAGCTGGCTTTGTTGGGTTTTGAATCCTTGGAGAGAATAATTGCAAGCCACGGTCGAGAATCCAATGGATGGGGAGGGTGACGCAAATAACAAATTCTTCCAGGAAGTTGCTAATGGTAGAAGATCCAAAAATTTCATGCGCACATCAAGCACGGTGATGAGATCATTACTGTCCAAGGACGAAAGTAGGAAGTATTCTATGAGGCTTTTGATAATCACCTAAACACGGGTCTTTTTTCAAACGGAGGCAAACACATTAGTTCACGTGAACAACATAACTAATAGTTACCCAATAGTAGTACATACGTATACCTATGTCTGACCATTTTTCATTAACGTAGTCTTGCTCCACTTGCCACACAAATAAACACAACAGAGGTAGGTTGTTGATTCCACATGTTGGAAATATGCCCTAAAGGCAATAATAAATTGATCATTATCATAATCCCTCCGTCCCAAAATTCTTGTCTTAGATTCTAGATACGGATGTATCTAACACTAAAACGTAACTAGATACATCCGTATTTAGAGAAATTTAAGACAACAATTTTGGGACGGAGAGAGTATTTCCTTATTCATGATAAAGGTTTATTATTCATGTTAGGATTGTATTGTCCGGAAACTTAAATACATGTGTGAATACATAAACAAATACTAAGTCCCTAGTAAGCCTCTACTAGACTAGCTTGTTGATCAAAAGATATTTAAGGTTTCCTGAACATAGACATGTGTTGTCACTTGATAACGGGATCACATCATTAGGAGAATGATGTGATGGACAAGACCCGTTCGTTAGTATAACATATGATCGTTCAGTTTTTGCTACTACTTTCTTAATGTCAAATACATGTTCCTTCGACTATAAGATCATGCAACTCCCGGATACCAGAGGAATACCTTGTGTGCTATCAAACGTCACTTCGTAACTTGGTGATCATAAAGGTGCTCTACAGGTATCTCTGAAGGTGTCTGTTGAGTTGGCATGAATCGAGATTGGGATTTGTCACTCCGTATGACGGAGAGGTATCTCTGGGCCCTCTCGGTAATACAGCATCACAAGAAGCTTGCAAGCAAAGTGACTAAGGAGTTAGTTACAAAATGATGTATTACGGAACGAGTAAAGAGACTTACCGGTAACGAGATTGAACTAGGTATGGAGGTACCGACGATCGAATCTCGGGTATAAGTAACATACGGACGGACAAAGGGAACTACATATGTTGTCATCAAGGTTCGACCGATAAAGATCTTCATAGAATATGTAGGAACCAATATGGGCATCCAGGTCCCGCTATTGGTTATTGACCGGAGAAGCATCTCGGTCATGTCTACATCATTGTCGAACCCGTAGGGTCTGCACGCTTAACGTTCGTTGACGATATAGTATTATATGAGTTATTTATGGTTGTGACTGAATGTTGTTTGGAGTCCCGGATGAGATCACGGACATGACGAGGAGCTCCGGAATGGTCTGGAGGTAAAGATTTATATATAGGATGATATGGTTGAGCCAAGGAGTAAAGCCCACGAGGCTTTAATTCGGTGCACAAAGGAGTTGTATGGAAGGCAGGAGCTAGACGATAGGGTTTTGATGGAAATATGCCCTAGAGGCAATAATAAAGTTGTTATTATTATATTTCCTTATTCATGATAAAGGTTTATTATTCATACTAGAATTGTTTTGACCGGAAACTTAAATACATGTGTGAATACATAAACAAATATCGTACCCCTAGTGAGCCTCTACTAGACTAGATCGTTGATAAAAAGATGGTTAAGGTTTCCTGACCATAGACATGAGTTCTCATTTGATAACGAGATCAAATCATTAGGAGAATGATGTGATGGACAAGACCCATCCATTAGCTTAGCATATGGCCGTTCATTTTATTGCTAATGCTTTCTTAATGTCAAATATGTATTCCTTCGACAATGAGACCATGCAACTCCCGGATACCGGAGGAATACCTTGTGTGCTATCAAACGTCACAACGTAACTGGGTGATCATAAATATGCTCTACAGGTATCTCTGAAGGTGTCTGTTGAGTTGGCGTGAATCAAAATTGGGATTTGTCACTCCGTATGACGGAGAGCTATCTCTGGACCCTCTTGGTAATACACATCACAAGATGCTTGCAAGAAAAGTGATTAAGGAGTTACTTGCAAGATGATGTATTATGGAACGAGTAAAGATACTTGCTGGTAACGAGATTGAACTAGGTATGGAGATACCGATGATCGAATCTCGGGCAAGCAACATACCGATAAACAAAGGAAAATACTTATGTTGTCATAAAGGTTCGACCGATAAAGATCTTCGTAGAATATGTAGGAACCAATATGGGCATCCAAGTCCCGCTATTGGTTATTGACCGGAGAAGCGTCTCAGTCATGTCTACATCATTCTCGAACCCGTAGGGTCCGCACGCTTAATGTTCATTGATGATATAGTAATATATGAGTTGGTGACTGAATGTTGTTAGGAGTCCCGGACGAGATCACGGACATGACGAGGAGCACCGGAATGGTCCGGAGGTAAAGACTGATATATAGGACGATGCTATTTGGTCACCGAAAGGTTCCGGAATATACCAGGTATTCATCGGATCATTGGAAGGGGTTTCGGGAGGCCCCGGGAGGTTATTGGGCCATATGGGCCAAACGAGGGGAGCACGCCAGCCCACAAAGGGTTGGCTTGCCCCCACCTCTAGCCGCTGGCCTTGGGGAGAAAAGGAAGGAGGGGAGTCATGAAGGAAATATGCCCTAGAGGCATTAATAAAGTTGTTATTTATATTTCCTTATATCATGATAAATGTTTATTATTTGTGCTAGAATTGTATTAACCGGAAACTTGATACATGTGTGGATACATAGACAAAACACAGTGTCCCTAGTAAGTTTCTACTAGACTAGCTTGTTAATCAAAGATGGTTAAGTTTCCTAACCATAGACATGTGTTGTCATTTGATGAACGGGATCACATCATTAGGAAAATGATGTGAAGGACAATACCCATCCGTTAGCTTAGCATAATGATCGTTAAGTTTTATTGCTATTGCTTTCTTCATGTCATATACATATTCCTTTGACTATGAGATTATGCAACTCCCGGATACCGAAGGAATACCTTCTGTGCTATCAAACGTCACAACGTAACTGGATGATTATAAAGATGCTCTAAAGGTATCTCCGAAGGTGTTTGTTGGGTTTGCATAGATTGAGATTAGGATTTTTCACTTCGAGTATCGGAGAGGTATCTCTGGGCCCTCTCGGTAATGCACAGCATAATAAGCCTTGCAAGCAATGTGACTAATGAGTTAGTTGCAGGATGGTGTATTACGGAACAAGTAAAGAGACTTGCCGGTATGTAGGAACCAATATGAGCATCCAGGTTCCACTGTTGGTTATTGATCGGAGAGGTGTCTCGGTCATGTCTACATAGTTCTCGAACCTATAGGGTCCGCACGCTTAATGTTCGATGACGATTTTGTATTATATGAGTTATGTGATTTGGTGACCGACTGTTGTTCGGAGTCCCGGATGAGATCACGGACATGACGAGGAGTCTCAAAATGTTTGAGAGGTAAAGATTCATATATAGGACGATAGTAATCGGACACCGGAAGTGTTCCCGGGGTACCGGGTACATATCGGGTCACCGAAAGGGGTTCCGGGCATCCCCCCGGCAACTACATGGGCCTAATGGGCCAAGAAGGGGACAGACCAGCCCCTAGGGGGCTGGTGCGCCTCATGTAGGCCAAAATAAGGGGGAAATAAAGAGGGGAAGAGAGAAAGGAAGGGGAGGGATTCGGCCTCCCCCTTCCATCTCTCCTCCCTCCTCCTTCCTTCCCCCTCTGGATGAATATGGAAGGGGGGAGGCCGAATTGGGAGGCGCCCAAGTAGGATTCCTCCTACTTGGGGCGCCCCCTTGGCTGCCTCTCCTCCCCTCCAACCTATATATATGAGGGGAGGGCACCGCTAGAACACACAACATTGATTCCTAGCCGTGTGCCGCGCCCCCTCCACAGTTTACACCTCCGGTCATATTGTCGTAGTGCTTAGGTGAAGCCCTGCGCGGATCACTTCACCATCACCGTCACCATCACCGTCGTGCTCACAAAACTCTCCCTCGACACTTTGCTGGATCAAGAGTTCTTGGGACGTCATCGAGCTGAACGTGTGCAGAACTCGGAGGTGTCGTACGTTCGGTGCTTGATCGGTCGGAACGAGAAGAAGTTCGACTACATCAACCGCGTCGTCAAACGCTTCCGCTTTCGGTCTACGAGGGTATGTGGACACGCTCTCCCCCTCTCGTTGCTATGCATCTCCTAGATAGATCTTGCGTGAGCGTAGGATTTTTTTGAAATTCAATGCTACGTTTCCCAACAGTGGCATCCGAGCCAGGTCTACACGTAGATGATATGCACGAGTAGAACACAAAGAGTTGTTGGCGGTGATAATCATACTGCTTACCGCCAACGTCTTACTTTGATTCAGCGGTATTGTGGGATGAAGCGGCCCGGACCAACCTTACATGACCACGTTCATGAGACCGGTTCCACCAACAGACATGCAACTAGTTTTGCATAAAGGTGGCTGGCGGGTGTCTGTTTCTCCAACTTTAGTTGAATCGAATTTGACTGCGGCCGGTCCTTGTTGAAGGTTAAAACAACAAACTTGATAAATTACTGTTGTGGTTTTGATGCGTAGGTAAGAATGGTTCTTACTAGAAGCCCGTAGCATCCACGTAAAACTTGCAACAACAAAGTAGAGGACGTCTAACTTGTTTTTGCAGGGCATGTTATGATGTGATATGGTCAAGACATGATGTGATATACATTATTGTATGAGATGATCATGTTTTGTAAAAGTTATCGGCAACTGGCAGGAGCCTTATGGTTGTCGCTTTATTGTATGAAATGCAAACGCCGTGTAATTGATTTACTTTATCACTATGCGTTAGCGATAGTTGTAGAAGCAATAGTTGGCGAGACGACAGCGACACTACGATGGAGATCAAGGTGTCAAGCTGGTGATGATGGAAATCATGACGGTGCTTTGGAGATGGAGATCAAAGGCACAAGATGATGATGGCCATATCATGTCACATATTTTGATTGCATGTGATGTTTATCTTTTATGCATCTTATTTTTGCTTAGTACGGCAGTAGCATTATAAGATGATCCCTTAATAAAATTTCAAGGTATAAGTGTTCTCCCTGAGTATGCACCGTTGCGACAGTTCGTCGTGCCGAGACACCACGTGATGATCGGGTGTGATAAGCTCTACGTTCACATACAACGGGTGCAAGACAGTTTTGCACATGCGGAATACTCGGGTTAAAACTTGACAAGCCTAGCATGTACAGACATTTCCTCGGAACACTGGAGACTGAAAGGTCGAACGTGAATCATATAGTAGATATGATCAACATAGAGATGTTCACCATTGAAGACTACTCCATCTCACGTGATGATCGGACATGGTTTAGTTGATATGGATCACGTGATCATTTTAGATGACTTGAGGGATGTCTATCTAAGTGGGAGTTCTTAAGTAATATGATTAATTGAACTTAATTCATTATGAACTTAGTCCTGATAGTATTTGCATATCTATGTTGTAGATCAATAGCTCGCGTATAGCTCCCCTGTTTTAATTTTGATATGTTCCTAGAGAAAACTAAGTTGAAAGATGATAGTAGCAATGATGCGGACTGGGTCCGTGATTTGAGGAATATCCTCATTGCTGCACAGAAGAATTATGTCCTTGATGCACCACTAGGTGACGAACCTGTTGCAGGAGCAGATGCGGACGTTATGAACGTTTTGCAAGCTTGGTATGATGACTACTTGATAGTTTAGTGCACCATTCTTTAAGGCTTAGAACCGGGACTTCAAAAATGTTTTGAACGCCATGGAGCATATGAGATGTTCCAAGAACTGAAATTGGTATTTCAGACTCATGCCCGTGTCGAGAGGTATGAGACCTCTGACAAGTACTTTGCCTACAAGATGGAGGAGAATAGCTCAGCTAGTGAGCATGTGCTCAGAATGTCTGGGTACTACAATCGCTCGAATCAAGTGGGAGTTAATCTTCCAGATAAGATAGTGATTGACAAAGTTCTCTAGTCACTATCACCAAGTTACTAGAACTTCGTGATGAACTATAATATGCAAGGGATGACAAAAACGATTCCCATGCTCTCCGCGATGCTGAAATCAGTGAAGGTAGAAATCAAGGAATAGCATCAAGTGTTGATGGTTAACAAGACCACTAGTTTCAAGAAAAAGGGCAAGGTAAAGAAAGGGAAACTTCAAAAAGAATGGCAAGAAAGTTGCCACTCCCATGAAGAAGCCCAAAGCTAGACCCAAGGCTGAAATTGAGTGCTTCTACTACAAAGCAAATGGTCATTGGAAGTGGAACTGCCTTATATACTTGGCGGATAAGAAGGATGGCAAAGTGAACAAAGGTATATTTGATATACATGTTATTGATGTGTACTTTACTAGTGTTTATAACAACCCCTCGGTATTTGATACTGGTTCAGTTGCTAAGAGTAGTAACTCGAAACATGAGCTGCAAAATAAACAGAGACTAGTTAAGGGCGAGGTGACGATGTGTGTTGGAAGTGATTCCAAGGTTGATAATATCACCATCGCACACTCCCTTTACCTTCGGGATTAGTGTTGAACCTAAAATAAATGTTATTTGGTGTTTGCGTTGAGCATGAATATTATTGGATCATGTTATTGCAATATGGTTATTCATTTAAGTCAAAGAATAATTGTTGTTCTATTTACATGAATAAAACCTTCTATGGTCATACACTCAACATAAATGGTTTATTGAATCTCGATCGTGGTGATACACATATTCATAATATTGATGCCAAAAGATGCAAAGTTGATAACGATAGTGCAACATATTTGTGGCACTGCCGTTTAGGTCATATTGGTGTAAAGCGCATGAAGAATCTCCATGTGGATGGACTTTTGGAATCACTTGATTATTAATCATTTGATGCTTGCGAACCATGCCTCATGGGCAAGATGACTAAAACTCCGTTCTCCCGAACAATGAAGCGAGCTACTGACTTATTGGAAATAATACATGTCGGATTACGGGTTCTGGCAAAACCCTCAAGGTTCGAACACTGGGGTGCGCACGAAGATCTCCCCCTACCGATCCACGTCCTAGCTCCGCTAAGATCTCAAGGACTGACTCGGCGAACTCGCAACACAAGGGACGCAAGATTTATACTAGTTCGGGCCACCGTTGTGGTGTAATACCCTACTCCAGTGTGGTGGTGGTGGTGGATTGCCTCTTGGGCTATGGATGAACAGTTACAAGGGGAAGAACAGCCTCCTGAGGTTGAGGTGTTCTTGTGCTCGGTGTGTGGCTAAGGATCGGCTAAAGATCAGATCAGTTGTCTCTCCATCAGTTGCCTCCTACGGTGGTGGCTAGTCCTATTTATAGAGGCCCTGGTCCTCTCCCCAAATATTGAGAGGGAAGGGAGCCAACAATGGCCAATTTGAAAGGGGACAGCTAGTACAGCTTATCCTGACGAAAGCAGTCTTCGCCTGCAAAAGGCACTGGTGATGACGCCGCCTTGGGCTCCATGGTGACCTTCGTCTTGCCGTCCTGCTGGTCTTGGTCTCGTTGCACCGATATGGAAACCTTTGCTTGACGCCTCGGTACTCCGCACCTGCACTTGCTCCCTTAGCACCAAAGAGGAAACAAGGACACTACGCGCGTTGGCGCCCGCCTGGTCTCGATCGTCATGGCTCACGTCATGAGAACCTCGCGAGGTTTGCCTTGCCTTGAACTCTCCGCCCCTCGCGAGCCAACCTGGTGAGGCCGCTCCTGAGGAGGTCTTGTGTCGTCCGCCTCGCAAGGCTTGGCCCCTCACGAGGGTCTTGAATGCTTTGTTGATGAAGATGGGCCGCACGGGCCCGCTCGCAGAGCCACGCCATGGGCCGCAGGCAGGCAAGTATGGGGACCCCCATTCCCAGAACGCCGACAGTAGCCCCAGGCCCAAGGAGCATTTGGGCTTGGCTTCAAGGCGAAGCCAAAGGTCAAGTGCGGAGCGCCGCGGGGCCCAATAGACTGCGGCCTTGGTCGGCACGTGGCGGTTGATTGGACTTGGGCGTCTCCGCTTCCCCACGCTGCCTCGGCAACTGCCCGACTTGACAAGTCCCTGCGACATGCAAGGAAAAACCATCATTACCTGTGATCGTGGGGGGCGCCGGTTGGCCTTCTCCTGCTATAAATGGGGAGTGGGGGTAGAGCCCCCGTCGCCCATCTCTTCCCATTCCGCTTGCTTCTTCTCCTCTGCTCCATCGCCGATACCAATGGCGCCCATCCGAAGGTTTTCCGCTGCGGAGAAAGGAAAGACTCCCGTCGACGGGCCGGTGCCGCTCCCGCCGAAGAAAAGGCCGGTCCACCGCTGCGATACGACGAGGATACAGGTGGTGACGAGGCCTTGGTGCGAGCGGCCTCCTCCTGGGTATCCGCTACCCCTGTACGCCCAAGCCGGGGGCTCAGGAGGGAGAAGCGACGAGCGTCAGCGCGCGCCCCATGGTCATGGTCGTCGTGCCGCCGCGGCGCGCGCTGCCGCCCCTGGAGTCCACGCCACAGACTCCTCGCGCAAGCTCGTGCTGTGGGCGGCGATGCCCCCGAGCACTTGGATCCGCTTCCCTTCCTTCTTCTCATCTGAGATGCCACCGAGGGGGCCCCTTGAGCTTTGGCTGCAGCACGCCGACTACAACACGCCGGCGACTGGAGCAGAGGTTGATGCCGTCTCCTCGGGGAAGATCTTCATGACCCGAGGGTGGGGTGAGGTCGCCCGAGTGTGTCGCACGGAGGGCGCCCTCGCGATCCACTTCGAGTATGACGGCGTCTCCACGCTGTTCTTCAAGGTCTTCGACGCAGAAGGCTGCCGTCTGGAGTGCTGCTCCGGGAGAGGTCATCAGGCTGACGCTGCCGCAGGGGCAGGGTCTGCTGCCCGCGTCGCCAGCGGCTCCTATGGAAACCGCATCGACACTTGGCAGTCCAGCTATTCTCCCGAGCTCTACAAGACTCCAGAGACGAGCGACGACAGCTACGTGCCCCCAAGTTCTTGCGGAGCCCGGAGCAGGGCCGCAGCGCCCGGCCGCCGCCGCTGCTGATCTGGATGAGGTTGGCGTCGGCTTCTGGTGGCCCACTGTTGATGATGGCGTCATCTATAGGGCGCATGTAGATAGGATTCCCGAAGTTCTTGTCTTTTGTTCCCTGCGAGGAATCAAGGAGTACCCCATGGGGGCATGTAAAGGGCTTGTAATGTCTCTTGTTAATATTGTCCTTATTATGAACTTGCGCGAGCACGAGTCCTGCTTCAGCTCGGTCTCCCCTTTCCGACCTCGCGACGACTTGGTGCTCTACGCCGATAGGTCCCGGTCCCCAGGCAGGCTATAGCCGTCGCTGGTATGCCAGGTCGCGTGCCGTGGTCAAGGCCAGGAGGTGAGCGGCCCGAGGTCCAGTAAGAGCCCCTGAGGCGCGATACTCAGTAGGTCCCCTTTAGCGCTCAAGCAGCCGTTGAGAGGTAGGAAAGGGCGGTGACATTGCCGCAACAGGGCTGCGGCTAGAGTGGTTCCTAGTCCTTAGCGATTTTAGCCAATCCGAGCTCGAGACTTATCTTGACGGTCCGTAGTTGGTTCCTCATGATGCACCAGATTCGGGCATAGGTGTCCGTTGCATAGCTAGGCCAGGCCCATACGAGCCTCTCCCTCTTCTCCGCGCTCTCCTTTGTGCTCTACGTCCTCAGGTCCCGGCCCTCGAGCAAGCTCAGCCGCCGCTGGTATGCCAGGTCGCGTGCCGTGGTCAAGGCCAGGGGGTGAGGGCTGGAGAGCCGGTAAGAGCTCCTGAGTCACGATGCTCAGGAGCCCCCCTTTTAACGCGCAAGCGGATTGCATGGGAGAAGAGGGAGCTCGCGGTGCCGCCTGTCGTCATCGTCTAGGGATTCCTGCAAGCTAGCACAAGGAGAGACACGGTTTACCGTCATGGTCATCGGGCGGCCACCGATTGCTTTTCCAGAGGATGGGGGAACTAAGGGCCTGGTGAGGTGGCGCGCGTGGCCAGAGCTCGGCCGCTCAGATTTGTCGATGTTGCAGGGACGGGCCCAAGCACAAGCGTCGTGCCAGCGTGAGCAACTCCCGGGGTAGGCGCCAATCAAGCAGGTGATAGTCATAGGTAGATTAAGCATGGAAAGCAAACTGGCTTAAGTAAATGCAGGGAAGATACACGCCACTGGGTCAGGCCCGAGCGGCTTGGGGATGATGCAGCTCGAGGGGCGCCCCCAACAAGGTAAGCTAAAGACATGAAAAGGGATACATGCCACAGGGATGGACCCACGTGGCCTAGGAATGATGCAGCCCGGGGGGTGCTCCTAGCTAAACAAACTTGGAAAATGTCACCTGGTTCTGTTGATGAAGGGATGTTGGAGCAGCTGAAGGTACGCGGCGAAGGGGTTGCTCCTCACGAGCCACCGGGGCCCTGAGCCTCGGGAGGCTCTGGGGGTCCAGGCGGTTCCTTGAGGACCGTCTCCATCTCCGTCAGGACGGCGTGGTGCCTGGCCTCCTGAGTCGCCAGGGCGCGCTGCAAGTTGTGCTAATAGGCGGACGCCACGCTCGGCAGGCCAAAAGGCATGTGAACCACTACAAAAAAAATACACTTCCGTGATGATACGTGTTTGTCACAGTAGGTCGCGTTTTTTGTCATGCATGTACATCCATGACGATTTTATGACAGAATCAAGATAGTCATACCTGTGATGTCGTAGAAGTGTTCCATGACATTACCAAAATTATCATCACGGAAGTGTCAACTTCCATGACGATAAATCGCGTGTCACAGAAGTGCTTTCGTCAAGGGTGACCGGCACGTGGCATCCACCGTAACGGAACGCCGTTAAGCTATCGGGTCGGATTTTGGATCCGATAACCCGTTAACAGCCCTGACCAATGGGAAATTTCCATGTGTAAAATTCTGATTGGCCGAAGGGAACACCTGTCAGCTTGTCAGTGGGCCAGATGTCGCCCGTCCATTGGAGGAGACATGCCTATGATACGTCGACATGTGGCTGGGCCCAACAGAGGCCCATATAGGTTAAAAAGGCCGGCCCAGTCAAAGGCCCGTAGAACTTAATCAGGTACTAGTGGGCCAGCCCAATAACGGCCTGCTTAATAAAGGCCCATTTACGGCCTGAAGCCAGATCTGGCCCATTAATTGTTCGCCCAATATTTGGGCCCATTTATGGCCCGAAGCCAGATCTGGCCTGTTAATTGTTCGCCCAATATTTGGGCCCATTTGCGGCTCGAAGCCAGATCTGGCCCGTTAATTGTTCGCTGAATATTTGGGCCCAACTACAGCCTAGTGACTTTCGGCATGTTAGAGGCCTGATGTAGACATGGGCCCATTTCAGCTCGGTGTGACTTTCGGCCTAGGAATGGCCCGTGCTGCCCATGGGCCATATATGGTCCGACGGGACATCAGGCCCACTAACGGCCCGTGCTAAAGGTGGCAACAGTTAAGCCCAACGTGACTTTGGGCCTGTTAAAGGCCTGTCGCGTAATTCGGCCCGTTGATGCCTATGCTAAGCTTTCGGCCTCTTAAAGGCCCATGATATTAGTGGGCCAACTAAGGCCCGAGATATGTTTCGGCCTGGTAATGGCCCGTGAGCTAACTGGGCCCAAAACGACCCGGTCTACATTTCGGCCTGCTGAAGGCCCGTCGACGACTAGTGAAAATTGAGGCCCAACATGCATTTTGGCCTGCTAAAGGCCCGTGGTTTCATCTCGGCCGTAACAGGCCAGTACAATATTCAGCCTGTTAATGGCCCAACGCTACCTGGGCCAAACTAAGCGCTGGGTCGACAAAAGGCCCAACTAAAATATAGGCCGGTGTAAGTTTGGGCCTGGCGCAATGTGTGAAGGCCCCAATCATTCGGGCCCAAGAAAGACGCAGGCCGGCCCAATTGTGGCCCGCTAAAAACCTGGTCCGTTAGAGTCGAATGTTTCGGTCCGGTCGACTACATCTGATTTTTTTCCAGATAGCGAATGATGGCGGTAACTAGTAGGAATTAAGAACAAACCTACTCTATACAATAAAGAAATTACGGCATAGTAACTAAGAATAAACCTACACTATACAATAAAGGATTTAAGGTATATTACATCCATTGGGCATCGAAGTTCGCCACTAGTGATCATAAAGCGCAACGAAGAAGCAGATTACAAAAACTGGGCACCATTGCAGCGTAACAAAATAATACTGAACCGAGACCACTTCCAAGACAGTTCAAGAAAGGTTAGCCTTGCGGGGGAACTGCTGCGCAAGCTGCTGAGCAAGGCTGTGAGACCGGCCTAGCATGTTGGTCATAGCTTCCAGGTGTAGCTGTTTAGCGATGAGGTTCTCATTGGTGTTCTCCGCAATCTTCCTTAGAGATAGGACTTCAAGTCGAAGTTGAGTTGCAGAATGCCTTTCTGCTAGAACTTGGGACTGAAGAAGTCGAACTGATTCAGATAGCGAATTCTGTGAGCTTGTCTGACTGTTAGTCTCAAGTAACTTGAACACTGCATCAAGACAAGACTTTGGGGTTGTCTCGCTATCTTCAAGATGTTTTGCCTTCTTTGCTGCAATATATGTTGGGTTTGTCTCACAGCCTTCAGCAGACTTGTGCATGCCATCAGGCATATCACCCTGAAACAAATCAGAGAGATGACAGGTTTTGCACGTGTATAAACAAAGATGATAACTATTCTGTCAATTCTATCCAATTTCAAATTAGAAAATAAAGAGTAAGTTCAAAATATCAATAGCATAATTTGGCATTGTTCATAATGCGGGGAGCTTCACCACACTACTGGATTACCATGTCAACATAACAAGCATAGATGAAGGGCAAAGAAAATCATTGTATCTATTTTGGATAATGTGCATGGCATGTTGTTCATATCATCAGCCACATCAGTAAGATAAAACAGGAGATGACAAGGTGCAAACGTGGGCTGCTTCACCACACACTGGATTATAGATCCACAAAAACAAGCATACGTATAGGGAGTATTAAGTAATGTGCATGGTATGAATAAGGAATTTGGTTTTACAAGTAAAACTTAGAACTTACGGTTCTTATGAACATGCATTTTGGTAGAAACAGCAAACTAAACAGCAGTAAACGATAGGGAGTGTGAGCAAATTAAACAGCAGTTGAGGATAAAAGCTTTAGAAGGACTGACTTACATTAACAGTTAACACCGGCTTTATAATGCCCTTCTCCATGTCAAGGGAAGGATAACTCAAGAATTTCAGCACAGAATCTTCTTCATAAGCATTGCCTGTACTCTGCATTTTGTAGAGAGTAATTATAGATATGATAATACTGGAAGGGATAGAGGATAATGAAGATAAGATGCAGATTGATGCTACATAATCAACTACCAATCCCTGGAAGTACAAGCGTTACATGACAAAATGTACTGACAAGAGAAATGGGCTACACTTCTGCACTGGCATTGTCTGTGTATTCTACTTGTTGGTAAGATTAAATATAGATCTGATCTTTTTTAGTAAATGGTGGGCAAGGGAGATAAGATGCAGAATGCTACAAAATGAACCAATCCCTCTTCCCATAATACAAGAGTGTTTTGAACACTGGTGTACTGTACAAACATTCTTATATTATGGGACGGAGGGAGTAGCTGTTAATGTAAGTACAGTGATAGACCACGTTCAGTCCTTACAAGAGGACTGCGGAGCTAAACATCTTCAAAAGCATTGGGTTGATTCTAAATTTATGTAAGAGTCCATACGGATCTTATAATGTCCACCAAATGGACGATTACGAGGCTAACATGTGCAGTGATGCTACATAATCAAACAGCTATGAAAGTAAGTTTGGTCATACAGGGCAAGAGGTACTCACAAGAGCAATGCAGTGTGCAGTATAGTTGCGAGATTCTGTGGTCCCTTGAGAACGAATGTTCTTCTGCTAACAGTTTTCGTACAAGTGAGACATTAAGGAAAATGCAGAAATGTAGTTCAAATTGTGATGTGATATCATAGACAGTACCTTACGCTGCAGCCGAGACCAATGTGTAACAAGATTATTCCAGTCACCGTCGGATAAATGTAGCACCGGAGACTTTACAGAAATTTCGTTCAGAGGCTTGCCATCGAAGTGTGCTTGCCTCAAGTAGGAATGATACTTCATCAACGAGTGCTTGAAAAGCGCAACCAACCCTTGCTCGTCATCACAATCCAGTTTGCTCCTCGCCTATTTAAAAGAATGAAATCTTGTGTCTTCTGTGAGCAGAAACATATGCAGTAATGACCATGAATAACATTAGTACATTACTTACGCGTAAGTTG
Organism: Triticum aestivum; assembly: GCF_018294505.1. Taxonomy (NCBI): domain Eukaryota; kingdom Viridiplantae; phylum Streptophyta; class Magnoliopsida; order Poales; family Poaceae; genus Triticum; species Triticum aestivum. Next base: position 157,427,769 of record NC_057814.1, read on the forward strand.
CGGAGGAAGACTGGAAATTGTTCTGTGTCTGCGGTATAATCTTTCCATGAAGGAAAGATGCGCACAAAGTTCCTGACAACAACATAAGCTTCGTCTTCTAAACTGGGAAGAAATGGAACAGGGGCCCTATTTGCTGCAATTGGGGCTCTCTCTGGTTCAAAAAGGGATTTGGCAACTGGATTTGGTGTACTCTTTGCTGGAATGGGGTTTTTGCGTCGTACGGCTGGTGCTATGTCAACTGGCATAATCATACTGTTTGCTGCAGTTGGGGTCTGCTGAGTTGGGGCATCAGAAATGACCAGTGTAGTAGGGCTAGAGTCTTCTAGAGTTGGGGTATTTTGTGGGTCAGGTGATATTGCAACTACACCTAATGGGCTATTTGATTTATCAGGTGCCACTACCTTTTCCAAATACTTTGCTTGTGCTCCTCCACGATCAGCAATCGCCCTCTTCCTTTTGAACGTCTGGTACACAAGAACAACATTTGAATGGATAAATATGGTATGATGACAGATGGAATATGTACTGAAAATGGATAGGCAGGGCGTATTCACATACACGATGTGTAAACTAAGCTAATGGCAGTTCAACAAAGTAGAAGCAATGCAAAGCATCAGTTGCAAGATATGTGCGAGCAATGCAACCTTGGAAAGTTAGAGCAAGCACCTTGATGGGTGAATAAGATAGGGCATCTTCCTCTGACTCCTCCACTAGGGAGCTACATTGACTTAGGTCTCCCTCTAGCTCAGAATCACTGTTAGGATCATATTTTGAGCATGAATCTGTAGGTGGAGAGCGTTTGCATTGTATTGCATCCAGACTTGATTTCAGTCCCTTAATGCCAAGTTTGACAGCCATGGCATTGTTCTGCTTTATTCTTTTCATGCGCGCAAGCTCATAATCATTATGATGTTGTTCAGAATCTGAGATTCATGAAAACATAAAAAGTAGTCAGATTATCTATGGAATGCATTGCGGATTCAACTCGGAGAGTGTCTCCCTATAAACCCCTGCATATGCAAAGTTCACCTCCCCAACCGTGCTGGCCAGACCACACACAGAAATATAAACCCCTTATGTCTCTATAACAGGCAGACACACATTTCAAAACTGAAGTAGGAACATTAGAATCATATGAAACTCATATTTGAACAAATAAACTAAGCAATTATGAGTGGCGTAATGTTTAGCTTCAAGGGTGGAGTGTTGTTAGTGCGACACAAAGCAAGTAGGCAGATTGTATTCCATGTAAAAGATCGAAACCTATGTAAAAGCTGGAAATGACACTTTCTTTCTATACAATGCAGTGTTCGTTACCCACGCATGATGGAAGAGATCACATAGAGAAATACTATTCACTCATGTCTACGGTTCCAGTATTTAGAAACAGGGTGGTCCACCCTAAAAGAATATTGACAACAAATATGACAAGGCAAGCATAGATGTAGTGAATCAATCATTTACTTGTGAGCTTACTAGGACAAGTATGCCGAATTGTAACTGCAGTAAGAGATCGTCCAAAATCTGAATGAAGAAGTTTGTCTAGCACTTATTGTTTGCAACTAATCAACGTGAATAATTGGATATTATATCGAATGAGTAAGAAAGACAAGTAAAATTGTCAACAAACCTGGCTTGCAGTAGTAATCCGGGTCAATGTCACTACGACCAACAATCCAAAATGACTAGTTTCTGTTCCGAGGGCCAGAATTTTGAAAACCCCGTGAACTTTAGAGGTACTAAAGATTACCGAAATACATCTGAACCATTAAGTGTAGGTAGCACTGAGCACACAACAAACCCTAATGACAGTCCTACCTAATGAGTAATGAATCAGTTAGCAAATGGGTGATGAGGAGTGGCTGCTGAGTGTTGAGGACGTATCTCAGGATAAATCGGGTTGGCTTGGTGGGTGCTGCACGCCTGAGCCCTGAACGGACTGGGAAGGTAGGCACGGCGGCGCGCCCGGGCAGCGGTGACACTGTTGGGCGAGCGACTCCTGGCCTCCTGTTAGTCCGGCGTCTCCTCCTAGAGTCATGCCGTTCGGGGACGGCAAGTCGCCGGCGAGGCAGGCGGCTGGGGGCGAGTAGAGATCGGAAGCGCGCAGCAGAACAGAGGGGAATCGGGGTCTGGGACGACCCAAAATCCCAGGTTGGGCCGGCCCACCGTGGGCACCCTGTAGAGATACACACCCGAGCGGCGAACATGCATTTTCGAAACTAATTTAGGAACATTTAGCTGACCAATTAAACAACTCTGTTTTAATAATACCAGATTCGTATTTGAACAACTAAGCTTGTTTAGCTTGATGGGTGGAGCAGTGTTATTATGACACGAAGCACGTATTCTGATCGTATAGTGATCATAAAAGGGGGAAACTCTAAGCATATTATTTTTAGCAAAAGAGGGTTTCCCCTCCGATTTCTATTAAAGAAACCACCACGGAACCAACATGATCAATTAAACCGTATTATGGCTGTGCCATGGCAGATTTGAAGCTGCAAACCGGAGAAATGATATTTAGCATCCATTGTTTGCTTCGAACTAAGAACTAAATTCTAAGAGCTGAAAAGAATGTAGAGTAACCAAGTTAAGATCTATTTTCTGGTTGAGATCAAAAAGTTGAGGAGATATGAAGTACCACCTCTCTTGCGGCGCCGTGTAGGCATCGGGGGTGCGATGGCTGTTGGTGGCATTGAAGCAGATCTGCGACGGTAGACGGGTGCATCGGGGGATAAGTCCCGTTGCGGTGGAAGAGAAGGTCGTGTGAGTGGCCCCGGCAAAGAGGACGACGACGCCGATGAAGCGAGAGGACGCGATGCAAGGCTATTGGTCCGTCGCCGTGGATGAGAAACGTCCATCTCTAGCAGCGGACGACGCGGTCTTGGTAGGCGCTCCAGCATGGTGGAGGACGGTGGCGATGGATGTGGTGGAGGACGGCGACGATGGATGGGGTGGCGGACGGAGGCTGGTGTGGGGATGGGGTGTTCTAGCGCGGACGGTGTATGAATGGGAAAATGGAGGGAGAGGTACGGGGAACCATGTTTTTGGGACGCGCCTGTCTGAAATATGGGAAAGTTACGAACTTAGCCCCCGTTTAAAATTTGGATGTCTCGTCGGTTGGGGATAGGACGGTAATCTCGCATCTCGCCAATATTTGCCCAGAGCGATTTCGGGCGAGGAGAGGGTGGTTGGCGCCCATGGTTGGTGCCCATGGTGTATGAACGGGGCTGACAGGTAGGGCGGTTGTGTCACGTCTGAGTGAAGTTACAAACCTGCCCCTATTGAAAATATTTGCCTACATCGATTTCGGCCGAGTCGAGTTTGTTTTGCCGCCCACCGTGTATGAATGGGGAATGGAGGGAGAAACAGAGGTCTTTCGGACGAGCTTGAATCAAATGAGTTTTGCCGCCCATGTTTGACGCCCACCGTGTCGGAATGGGCTTAGAGGCGGTCGTGTCACGTCTAATTGAAGTTACTAACCTACCCCTATTTAGAGCAGTGGAAATCGGGCCGATGGATTGTCCGTGTAATGGGTAGATAGTAATTTCCATCTCCCAAACACTTGGCTTCGGGCAGCCGACGTGGGAGTGGACATTTTGCTGCTTCTTTCGAATTTTGGGACAATAAGCAACCACATTTACCATGGCAACTAAATACGAATTCATTTTGTATTCCTATATGAATCTTTATAAATCATTCTATGTGTTTTTATATATCTTCAAAAGGACGACAAAGATGTATTCCACTGTCATATATGAATATGGCTTACAAATGCCAATACTCAAATTCAGAAACTAGAATCCAGTTTAAGGTTAATTCGAATATTTGGAACACTTCATGTCCAACTCAAATGTCACACGCAGCATAATGTGTACTCCCATTTAGATATGTACACAAGCGATGTATCAAGATTCAAATACCGAGTCAATCAACCAAGAATGTACAGAACTAACAGACATATAAACACTTATAGAGTATATGGATCAATAATATCAGCTAACATACATAAGCCAGGCCGCTGTACTTTTTTTTGGCTACAACAACATCCTTTTTTAGCCAGCATCTTGGCCCTTTCCGATGCGTGCCACTTATGGTCCATCTATACTACTACTATTGCTGAATGCACATTCAGCCCGATTGGCATATTTGTAGGTCTGGCACAGCAATCCAAATGAAATGTCTCCGAGTCTTATCAATTAATACAGACTTGTACTCAAATAAAATTACAAACCAAAAAACAAAACAAAAAAATTATTACATGATCTCTAAAACAAATGGTTTGATTGATTACATGAACAGACAACACAAAGGTTATTCAACTATGGAAAGAACATTTCACCTATGATTTACCAAGTAGGAATTTAATTTCCTTTTTTCCTTCAGGACCTTAACAATCTGGTCAGTCTCAGCTTGCTTCGTTTTGAAATCCACCAAATGTTTAATGGTTGTCTTGAGTACTGCTTGTGATTGTGCTGTTTGCTTCCTCAACATGTCAACTTCATCTCTAAGTGCAGAAGCAGAATCTCTTTCTACCACTAGTTTAGCCTCTAGAGCATCAGCAGTTGGCAATTCATAATGCACGATTGGGCCGGTGCCACTGCTGTGGGATGATGCAACGTCCATGGGGACCTCGCTCTTTGATCTTGGGCTAACCTGTTTTGCCATTAAAGTTCCGATTGGATTCAGAAAAGTTGAAGTTAGCAAAACATCTCAACTGGGAGTTATAACAGCAAACCAGTTAAACAAACAAGGAATTAAAGAGTTTCAATTGGATGCTGAAAAGTAGTTATTAACATCATTGTAACCCGCTGTTGCAGCAGCAAAGCAGTTAAACAAACAAGTAAATATTTAAGTTAAGGCAAACAGGTAATTCTTAACAGTAAGTATCAAACACATAGATAGGCGCAGTCTACAATATGATTAACAGGCTGTGCCATTATGTAATCAGTAGCAAACTAAATTAAGCCAAGCAACGTAATTGAACAATTTTGCAATAAGTGGCTAACTAAAATTCTGAGAAGCAGGTAACTGAACTTACGCTAGTTCTTTGTACAGGCACACTGCAACTTCTTTTTCGCTTACAAGGTTGTACGAAGGAGTCCATGGCATCAATTGCTTGGATACGCAGTCCCAATACTTCTTTCTTCCCACACTGCATGGGTAAGTCGAATGGTTAATCTGGTAAGATGGTGCGTCCTTGATATGTTATATGAGGACGTGTAGTCAGACTAGTTGTAGCCAAACACATCACACTGGCTTTTACTGTATATTTCATGCGATTACTTTTGGCATATCGAGATCTAAGCAATCTACAATAGGATGAAAAGACTGGCATCCTTCACATTATTGGCGAATTCAGTTCATAGAAACAAGCAATTCAACCATTCTGTGGGTAAATCAAAAGCGCCACTGGAATATTTTTCACTATCCAATCATACACGCAAAAAGGGGCGACGTCACCATAGGCGCTGGTATGGGCGGCCGCCTCAGGTGGCTGGAAAGTGTGCACCTAGTTTGAGTCGTCCAGGTTGGCCCATGCTAGTTTTGTTCGTCCCAACGCACGAGCAGGCAATGTAAAAAATGAAGAAAAATGTTTACATAAGTGCAAGGCAGGCCCTATAGCAGGCTCGCGGCCCAAACGAGCGCCTCCCACATTGATCGACAGCAGAAAAAATCCCAATTCATTCGCCCCAGCCTCCAGTCTTGTTCGCTCCTAACCAAGCCGCCGCTGGACAGACCAACACAGCACTTCCTCGCGCCCTTGTTGGAGGGCGGTCGCCGGGCTTCAAGCGAACGGAAGGACAAGAAGATGAAGATCCAACCTTGGGTGTAGCCTGCGTGGGAGGCAGCGGCAGCAGCACGGGCATGGCACCGAGCTTGCGCAAACGGACAGTCGCAGCTTGCAAGAGTAGCATGCGCAACGAGCAGGTACATCACATCCCTGATTATATCTAATTCAACTCTTCAATTTCTGGCCAATAGTTAAACCTGACGGTGTTGTAAAACTGCTTGTATGTAGGGAATCTATGAGAAAATGAAACCAATTTCTACTTATTTTATAACTCCCCAATCAATACTGAACTGACTGAATCTGGTGTATCTAATCAAGTTTCCGGTGCAAACATACAAGCTCATGTTGTTCTTGAGCCTGAAGTGTCTAATGAATAGACTGCTAATTAAGGATTTGATGCAAACATTTTACATGCTCCTGGTGATGAACATATAGTGTCTAATGAGGGATCTAATGCAAGCATTTTGCAAGCTCATTGAAGGATTTAGTGTCTAATGATGATCTATACTATGTTGAGAGAGAGAGAGATTTGCAGGCATTGATGACAAGCAAATTATAGTGCATTTTCATAGCTTGAGGAAACGTCGAGGCCATCTACCAGAAAGTCCTCATATCATGACAACATAGCATAAATACTTTTCTAATTTGTTGTTTGAAACTATTGGCATACTTGTGCAGGATAGATATGTTGATATGCAGTTTGCGCACTGGTTATACGTGCAATTACACTTCGATATTTTCAGCCAGAGAACGAATAATTCAAGCAGGTACAGACCATGTTTGTAGTCCTTGTACACCATGTTGCATTTTGTGTTTTTTGGTGCTTGCATCATTTAGTGTTTATAATCTGAACTACTTTGGATCATTAGCTGGTTTTCAAAGTGCATGTAGCTTCACATTTCTCAAGTTATGTTGATTTCCGGAGTGCAAGTGCCTTTGTATTTTTTAAGTTAAATGTTCGCCCCTGGTAACTCGAATTCGTGGATCAGCCACTGCACACAAATCATACACGAATGCCAGTACGAATTAAATGAAATGAAGGGACTTACGCTAGCTCATTGTACAGGCTCACTGCAGCTCTGCTTGCGCTTGGGATGTTCCATGTACAAGTCCATGTTACCACTTGCTTGGATGTGCAGGCCTTGTGCTCCTTGCATCCCCCTATGCATTTTTGACCCGGCGAATGGTTGATCAAATAAGAGGAATCGACCTTGATGTTGTACCGGAAGACAGATACTTACAAGGTTATGCGGGTGTGCAGGATGTGTACCAGATCCCGTAGCGCCGTCATGCTTCGCTAAAAAATGGATTTGCTTGTTTCAGATGATATCTCCAGAAGAAATAAGAGTTAAAGTCAGAGTTGCATAGGCGTGTAAGCTAAGAGAGCAGTGAAAGGATATCCAAACATCGTCGGAACAGTGCACAAGGGAGTGATGTGTGGATACCTAGTTCGGGCCGGCGTTTGGGCATGCTCGCCTAGCTAGAGTGCGGGTCACTTCAGAGCCATTGAGGGTGATGCGCTGGCGTTGGCTGGCCGCGCACGGATGTAGATCTTGAGTGGCAGCGGAGCGCTACGATGCGGTGGACGAGACCGTTGGTGAAGCCCCAATGGCCTCGGGGGGCGGAGGTGTGACGATGTGCTCGGTGAAGTAGCCCTGGTGAGCTGGGAGTCGGCGTCGGTGAAGCGCACCTGATGCGGTGGAACTCGGTGTCTGTGAGGCACGTCGGTTGCGGCGGCCGACGTTGTCGGAGGACCACCCGGTGCGGTGGACGAGGGCGTAGATGAGGTAGCTCCGGTGTGGTGGTGAAGCGCGACCGTCGTCTTCGTCGTCGTTGTCCGGCACAGAGGTGGGGAACGGTGGGGAAAGAGACGAGACGAGGGGCGATTCGAGGGTTGGCGGCGAATTAGGGATTTGAGCAATCTGGGCGCGGAAGGGGACGGTGGAGAAGAGAGATTTTACAGGGCTGGAATTGGGGCCGCCAGATATTTCAATCCGAAACATGGAAGCGCGAACTT